>NW_024704743.1:58015616-58104175 GCF_018977255.1 Callorhinchus milii | reverse complement strand
AAAAATAGAATCAGCACAAAAGATAGTCAATATTTGAATATTGTATAGCTAATGTCATTAATTATTCTCATCCTTTGTTCCCTATTCCTTTATTTTTAAAAATATTTTGTTTGAATTGGGATTAAAAATGCAGTCAGAGTGATGCGAAATTATCACTGATGGCACTCATCACTCACTACACATACTGTATTTTTCAACTCATTATTGAAGTGATCTGACCTTAAAGAGTTATTCAAGCAACATTTCAAAGAAATTAAATGGACATCAGCAGAGATATTTAGTAATTTGTCTTGTCCGTTACTAGTAGAGTATGTTGATGGTAGTTTTGTTTCGATTAGAATAATCCTTAATTATTCTTAATTGTTATATTTGGTATAGCACTTTTCATGTCCCCTGGACATCCCAAAGTGCTTCACAGATATATTGTGAACTGCAAGTGACTTGATGTTTTTTGTATGAATGCAACGACCAATTTGCACACAGCAATGTCCCATAAACAACCATAGAATTTCAGTGCATTTGGACTGGGAAGAGGAGAAAACTGTCCAAAGTTCCATGCTTCTCCACCACCTCTCCTCCCTCAACCGCCTCAATGGGACCGCAGTCGCATGGTTCTAGTCCTACTCAACAAACCGCCAACAATACATCTTGGCAAATGTTTTTTCCTCCCGCCCCCATCTGGTCACCTGCGGGGTACCCCAAGGCTCCATCCTTGGCCTCCTTTTCCTCATCTACGTGATCCCTTTAGCAAAGTTATCTGCAGACATGGGGATAACTTCCACATTTATATGGATGACACCCAAATCTACTTCTCCTCTCCCACCTACGACTTTCAGTCCGCTGATGTCCTGCCAGCTTGTTTGACGGATATCAAGGCCTGGATGAGCGCAAATTTCTTGCAGCTGAATGTCAGCAAAACAGAAGCCATACTCTTTGGCTCCCAAAACATCTTCTCTCCTGCAGGCCTGAACTCTTAAACATCCAGGCTCTCCCTCAGACTCTCTGAAATCATGCGCAACTTACAACAACAGCAACAACTTGGGATTTATATAGCGCCCTCCACGCCGGACGGAGTCTCAGAGTGCATTACAGTAACGGATCCCGAGACCGAACCAGAGGGAGGAGGAAGGTGACCAAAGACATGGTCGAAAAGAAAGGTCTTCAGCAGAGACCTGAAAATGGGAAGGGAGGGAACGAGACGCAGGGAGTGAGGAAGGTAGTTCCACAGCCTCAGGGCATAGTGGCTGAAGGCATGGCCACCGAGGGTGGAGCAGAGGACTCGGGGGACGAGGAGGAGGCCAGACAACAACAACAACAACAAGATTCCATTTATAGAGCGCCTTTCACGTCGGGAGGACATCCCAAGGCACTGACCTGGAGGAACGAAGGCAACGGGTACTGTTTTGAGGAGAGAGGAGGTCAGAGAGGTAGAGGGGTGCGGAGGAGTGTAGGGACTTGAATACAAGGGTGAGGATCTTGAAATCGATCCTTTCTAGGATAGGCAGCCAGTGCAGTCTGGCAAGGACTGGGGTAATCGCAGTTTGGTGCGGGTGAGAATGCGGGCGTCAGAGTTTTGAATGACTTGGATTTTATGGATTGTAGTGGATGGGAGACCTGCGAGGAGGGCATTGGAGTAGTCCAGCCAAGAGGTGACAAAGGCATGGACCAGGGTTTCAGTGGCTTTTGGGGAGAGGTATTGGCGGAACTTAGGCATCAGGTTCGATCCCCAGGTTTCCTTTCTATCCCAAATCCGTTCTCTGACTAAGACTGCTTTTTCCCACCTCAGCCACATTGCCCGCCTCCATCCATACCTCACAATGCAGCCGAAACCCTCATCCACGCCCTCGTCAATTCCCGGCTAGACTATCCCAATGCCCTCCTTGCTGGTTTCCCCAGCTCCACCATACACAAAATCCAATTAATTCAAAGTTCCGTCCCCCAGATACTCACCCGCACAAAACTCTGTACCCCCATCACACCAGTCTTTGCCAGACTCCAGTAGCTCCCAATTATCAAACGGATCGATTTCAAGATCCTCTCACTTGTTTTCAATTCCCTTCATGCCCTTGCACCTCCCTGCCTATTCAACCTGCTTGATCCCTATTCCACCAACACCTGCTGGCTCTGGCCTCCTGTGTGTCCCTTGTCCCCTCCTCTCCACCGTCTTTGGCCACGCCTTCAGCCACGACATCCTAAAACTCTAGAACTCTCTCCTTCAATCCCTTTGCTTTGCCCCCTTCATCCCCATCTTCAAGTTCTGCCTAAAGACCTTCCTTTTTGATCATGTTTACGGGAACCTCTCTCCACCCTTCCCCCTTGGCTTGTTGTCAGAATCCGTCACTGTGAAGCACTCCGGGATGCTATCCCATGTGATGGGCGCTATATAAATGCGCGTTGTTATTATTGTGTGCAAATTGGCTGCTGCATTTGCCTACAAAACACAGTCACAACACTTCACAATAAAGTCCTATGATGGGTTTTGAGACAATCACTCATCGTGAAAGGCACTGTATCAAATGTAAGAATGATTTATTTATAATGTCCCAGAATACCTCACAAGGACGGGGTTGAACATAGAGTGAGGGAGGAAGGGAAACGGGAAATGACTATAAATAATAATAATAATAATCCTTGCATTTGATATAGCCTTTTCACGTCCTCTAGACGTCCCAAAGCGCTTCATAGAATATACTGTAAAGTGAATTGACTGTATATTTGTGGGCGAACGCAGCAGCCAATTGCGCACAGCAATGTCCCACAAACAGGCGTGGATTGAAAATGACCAATTTATTATTGTTTTTTTGTTTTGGAGGGATTATTATTAGGTGTGTGGAGTAAGGAAACTTCCCTAAGGTTTCACCCTGCCTGAAATTGAACTCAGGTCACTCGCTTGCAAAGCGAATGCTCTAACCACTGAGCTATAGGACTCCACAGAGATAAAGAGATTTTAAGCAAGATGCAAAAAGAAGGAACGAGACAGAGGAGAAGAGGCAGGGAGTTCCACATGTTTGGGGCTAGGAACAGAAATACACTGGAACATTTAAGGCTAATCGTTGTTTTTGTAAGTTAATTACTTTAAAGGTGTACAAATGAAAATGATGTAGCATTCTTGATAAAGAGGTTGCTATGACGGTTAAGTAGCTACATTTGTGAATCTGCTTTTGGTAGGATCCTCTCTTATTTTGCTGAAAAAAAGGCAATGTGACTCGTTCCAGCAAACAATCATCATACAAAATAATTGATTGCACTGACTATTCAAATGGATTATCAACGTTTGATTTTTCAGCTAAATGTGAGGTTTTCAACTGAAGGTTGTCTCCGATCAGTGAAAACAATGTTGCCCAAAATCCAAGTGGTTTGCTTTCGTAGCAGATTTAGGGTTAAACTGATGGAAAATTATAGCTTTGAATCTCAGTATGCTGCGAGCATGTTATGGAAACAGGGCAACTTAAGCTGTTTTGATTAGTGTCATGCAGATCAATCCCTGATTGACAGCATCATTATAATATAGACAAGAGTATTATAATCTCACAAAACACACTATCATTTCAATAAATTTCTGTCTTCCTGCCGTGTCAATAGAGCACAAATTTTATTTTGCAAACCAGCCCAGCGTTGTATGAGAAACAAAAAGCTTTCCTGTGACATGATACAAAAGCGTGTGCAAAATTCAGCATCAGCAGAAAGAAAATACAGCACTGTAACAGAAAATAAGGACTTCAGTGACAAAAGTAGGAAAATTGTAAAGGTCTGTGTTTAAGGCTGTAACAGAGAGTTCAGAGCCAGAGATTGTGAGCTAGTCAGTCGAGATTTATGAGGTTATCTGAATGTTATGAAACGTCTCTGTTGTCTCCTTTCACCCTCCACTTGCACTTATACTATGAGATGTATTATACATGCATTGATAAAAATAGCAATCTTTTTCACTAAGTCTTTTTAATGGGAAGTCCCATTATAGATCCCTATGACTGCAGATTAATAATGTTCTGTGCAAATGCAGACTTAGGCTGCATATCTGCAGGGATAATGGGATCCAATAGAATAGTGCGTATATATTTCATATTAAAGCTTTAACTTGTGAATTTATTTTAGCTTTTCACAACATCGGCTTCCTCTACTCACAGGAACCATTTTCTTTGTGTTATAGACTTGGCAACTATCTTTTATTTTCTCATATACATGTATGCAATGTTATTCTGTACAGTCAATAGCATCAAACTTACAGCGATCAATTTATTTCAGCCACATATTCTGCTATGAATTATACAATCCACATTTATTCAATTAAATCATAAATGTATTTGAAAAATGAATAGTAATTCTTATCAAGGATTCACGTTACTGACATTCGAGATCCGCAGTTTGTAATTATAATAATAATCCTTGCATTTGATACAGCGCCTTATCACATCTTCGAGACGACTCAAAGCGCTTCACAGAATATACTGTAAAGTGAATTGACTGTATATTTTGTGGGTGAAACAGAGATTTAGCTGGACTGAACCCATGTAGAATTACTTGAGCACATCTGTATTAAAATAAGCACTGAGAAATGCAAATTGGATGATGCTTACAGAATATTTTAATGTCATTCAATGTGCTTAGAAAGCATGCTATTGATGTGTCATTTAGAATTACTGTACTCTAATGGATATGATGGTCCAGGTAAGAAAGAACTTTCATTACTCAGACACACACACAGCTGCTGTTCCTGTGGATGTTGAGAATTTTATAGAATTATTTAAAAGAGAAGGGAAGCATTCTGGGGAATATTCCTCCCTCATTCATTGCAAAAGAAAACAATAAATGACCCAAAATAAAAAAATATTTGTGGGACATTGTTAGTGTAGATTGTCTATCATATTTGACTACACTTGAAAGTAACTCTGTGAGATATACTTCAATGTGAAAATACATTTTGTCAAATCCAATTACCTCCTTATAAAATCCTCAATGTCCAAGTCTATAGTTTTCAAAATTGTAAAGCAATGCTGATTTTTTTTTACAAGTTCACAAAATCTAATGTTGCACTAGAAATAATACTATGACATGACACAAATTATACATTATCTGCAATCTAGTGATGGACTTTGTGTTGGTGAGTGTGCATGAGGGAAAATAACTGGGAAGAAATGGAAAGAACAAAGAGTGGGGAAGAAGATAATGGGGGAAAGACAAATTGGGGAGTGAAGGGCTTGAGGAGGAAGCATGAGAGAGAACAACTGAACACAAAGAAATGGAAATAGAGATTCAGAAGAAGATACTACAATCTAGACCAATTAATGTCATTTATTTTCTAGGGAAATAAATACTGTAGTTTCCTTACGGCCGAGAGCAGAGCCAATAAGTTCTTAAGTAAATCTACATCTTTAGTCCCAACTTTGAATCAATAGATGATTAATTAAGCATTTCTCTTCACATCTAATTACAACCCTCTAAATTGATTTAGTTTTCATTCTCAAATCCACCTACACTCCTATGCCATTGACCTTTTTCTGCTTTGAACTTTTTACCTTCCATGTTCATGGATTTTTGTTTATTAACTTCCAACACATTCCTGTTGTCATTTGGCTCTGATTCAGGTTGACAATAAAGATCCCATGGCAGAATTCAAAAAAAGAAGGGAATTTCTATCAGTGTCCTGGCCAACAATCCCCCAAATAAAATTTCTTTCATTGCTGCTTGTGGGACATGGCTTTGTGCAAATTAGTTGCTATTTTTGCCCACAACATACACACTTTACAGTAAATCAAAAGTACTTTGAGACATTCTCCCAATGTGATAAGGACTTTACAATTGTATATTGTATTGTATAGTGAGTCATTGCCTTTTTGCACCTCTAATGAGCAACATTTGATGAGTTATTTACTTTTGTTTTCTGTGCATCTTCCCACCCTAATGGGTCGCACATTCACATTACCTTTGTAGAGGTCATCCTCCACAGCCTCCCATTCATCTCCTTTTTCTTACCTAGCCCTTCATTGACCTCACTCATTTTTCTCTCATATCCTTTCCTTCCCTGTTCATCCATTCCACCGCCCAGTTATTTCACTCAAGGGCGAAGGAATCCCATGGGACCATATCATGGCATCACTCAGCCAAACCGGGAAAAAGAGAAGTAAATTGAAAGAGGAAGCAAAAGTATATATAACCACAAGCCCATATCCAAGCAATTCCCAAAAATCGTTATTTTGCTTATTGAGTAAAGTTTGGGGAATTAAAATAATTAGCATCGTTAGCATTAGCTGAACAAACACACAAGTTTATATTGCTAATTGATAGAAATCTAAATGCATGGAGTAATTCGTAACCAAACTCAGTTTACCTGGAGGCACTGGAAATAATTTGCTTTCCAGTGCACTAGCTGGCGAATAATTTTCAAATCCAGTCAAATAGGTAATTAAAACATTTACTTCAATGGCAAAGGCTGGGTAACTCACTAATTATTCATTCAGAGTCCCAACATAAGAGTACTGAACAATCCTTAAATTCATTCAGACAATATCAACTATTTCCAATTGGAATATTTCAATAAAATCACAAACTACAGACATTTATCCAATTGTTAGTTTTTAGGATTAACGACTATCACATTTTTGCTCAATTGCTACTGAGAGTGTTCTGCAATGTGCTAAGTCTTTCAGATGGTATGTTAAACTGAGGTCCTATCTACCTGTTCAGATAGATGTTAAAGATCCTGTGGGTCTATCCGAATAGAGGACGTTTCTCTAGGTGTATCGGCCAAGAATCCTTCAGATAAATTGATCAGTGACTGTTGTGTTTGCCTACAAAAACAATCACTACAATCGATAGTAATTGCCTATGAAGCTTTTTGAGACATTTCAATATGACAAGACATGATAAAAATGTAGGATTATGTGATTTAATGTAACACAACGCTATGCAATGAGATATGGAGAGTTGGTGCTAATGGGATTTTTGTGAAATAGCACAATGAGAGAATTAATATTAACGTGGAACAATAAATTAGCTGACTCTGACAAATTTGTAATAAATAGAACCACCGAAGTGGCAGTGGCTTGATATTATTCAGTTACAGCAGTTTTAAATTAAATTTGTTCTCAAAAGTTCTTGCATCGTTCTAGGAGGTTGCAGCTTACCTGATACAATGCGCATATCACATTGCAATAGGAAGTGAGCCTTGCCAAGTGGGCCCTTGTGCCCAGTTTTAGTAGAAGTTACAGCTCCCTGTTGTGTCAGTTTTTTTAAAATCGGAGAAAGGAAACAACAACTCAAAGCCACTGTGAATGGGCCACTGGGGGGCACTATGAACAGTGATGGTAAAGCTCCACATCACACCAGAGACAGCAATAACTAAAAATATACATAAACAAAGAGAAGTTGTTATGTACACAATTAACTGATAGATACGGAAGCACTGTTTAAAAATGAGCTGATGAGATGAATCTCATTTCACGTTAAATGAAGTACATTATTTTCTGCAGGCAAATGTACAATGAAAATCAATGGTGCTGTTTACCCCACAGGTCAAAACTAAAGATTTCTACTTAGACATGCAACATATTCAATAGCTTAAACCTCAAGAGAATTTGAAGTCTATGGAATTGGGACTCCATTCATCAATCTCAAGGATTAGACACTTTGTGGTGAGTCTATGATATATTTGTAAATGTTGTGGAGCTACTAGTGCATTAGCTTCCATTGAGCATTTTTTCCAAGTAGCAAAAATTAAAAATAAACATTCAACACGACACTTGTCCATTTTCGACAACGCTGCTCATTTAGAGCTTCAGTTTGCTGTGTTGTAACACAATACAAAATTACATTCGCATAACAGCTTTCACTTCAGAAGCATGCCCCAATGGCTAGAATTATAGAATTTTACAGTACAGAAGGAAGCCATTCAGATATTGTACGTTCGTCTGTCTCAGTCGGTAGCAGTCACACCTCTCAGAAAGTTGTTTGTTCCAGCTCCATGTCAAGACTTTGAACACACATAGTCATGGCTGACAGTCCATTGCACTGCTGGGGAGGTGTTGCATTATTTGAGGTACCATCCCTCAGATGAGATGTTAAATCAAGGTCCCGTCTTCCTATTTAGGTGTCCTAATCAACATTCCCCCAAATAAAATTGGTCCTTCACTTCATTGGCTGTTTGTGGGACATTGCAGTGCACAAATGGGCTGCTGCATTCACCTCCAAAACATAATCACTGCACTTTACAATATATCCTGTGAAGTGTTTTCAGCTATCTTTCTGATGTGAAAAGATGGACTTCTCAGCTTGGTTTGGATATGCTTGAGCATGGTGATGGCTTTCCACATGTGTTAGACACCCAGCTGACAAGAAAACTATATCTAACTCAAGGTCATTAATATGATGACTACACTTTCAGGTCTGCTTGTATTAGTGTAGGCACAGCTGGTTTCACCAATTACGTCTTTTTGGAGTCAATTCAGTCAAGGGAGACTTTGAGTATCTTTGTCCTTCCTTCCTGATGGTAATTTTAGACATGATACTCACTTTATCGATCTTGAAAGGACACATGGCTGGTTTGACCTACTGGGACTGAAAACCACAATCTTTTGACCCAGGACCAACATTCATCTGACCGAGCTACTAGGGATGCTAACTAGGAATAATTGAATAATCAAGGAACATTCACTCTGATCTTTTACAAGCCCATTGAATTAGAACCTGATCTGACTTGAGAAGCTTTCTCTAGCCCCAGTTCAATAGAAAATAAAAAAAATTGCTGTCTCTGCATGTATAGCGCTGATCTTATTAAAAAGTTCAAGAATCTAAAAGGTACAGTAACTGAACCCTAATAATATATTTAACATGGTCAAAATTTCTATAACCAATCTATGTCAAGGGGACGCAGGAAAACAACTGTCAGAGTTTGTAGTGTTTATAGCCTTGGTCCATTTACCCTGTACTGAGACTAGGTATCTTAAATAGGCTGCTGCCTTCAATTAACTCATTAGACTCAACCATAAGTATTCACATTACTCATGTAGTTTTACTGGACCTTATTTTATCCAAGTGAGGCCTGGTTGTTGTCCATCACAGTAACTACATAACTATTGCTTGATGCAGAGAATGTTGAATTTGTGGAACTGACATCTCAGGGAATCGGTGAAGACAGATTGTGTCAGCAATTTCAAGGGAGAATTCGACAGCCACTTTTCATAGAAAATTGTTTGAGAAGAATAAAAAATAGAGTAGTGTTGCAATTTTTTTTAGTTTGGGGCTGGTGGACTGCATTGGTCTTTTACAGTTCTATGTGATTCAAAGTATTGCTTTGAAAAAGGAAAATCCAGAGACCCTCAAAGCTTAAACCAGGAAACACTTATGTTATCTTAGCCTGATTTTTCCATATACATTGGGGAAGATTAAAAAGGATAGATTTGACTTCTAATTTCAAAGCATAACTATATTTCTAACTATATAGAAAAGTTTGTTTTTTGATAAATGGAAGAAGTTACACTAGTTTTAAGCTTTAGTATAAGTTAATCAACAACTTATACTAAAGTTTAAAACTAGCGTAACTTTTTTCATTTTCCATACCAACCACATAGCGAGGATGCCAATTTATCCTACATAATAGACAATTCTGTACGGGCGGGTGGAGGGAGGCTGTGCTCACTGGGTATTGGATGCACTGATAAAAGCCTACTTCAATAGAAATCCCAATAGCATTATTCAGTGTGAATAACCTCACTGCCTCCCATTTGCAGCCATCAATTTTGCAAACAACTGAACCATTACAGCACATTGGAAAAATAAAAACACACACATAATTCAAAATATGTATCATCTATCATTAGAAATCACTAGATTAGTTCGGATAACCATCAACCCATCTGATCTCATTCTACCAGAGTACCCACCCTAACGACCAGATCCATGCTGTAGCAACGTGATTAACCTATACAATCTTAATAGAATCTTTAATGTCCTGACTTCACTTGATCCCAGCTTCAGTGAGTTAAGTACATGAAAAACTTGGAAGGGTCAGCGACCTTTCAAAATGCAACAACGAACTCCAGATAAACACCCACCTAATCTCATCATAATTCTGATTTAATCCCAGGATTTCTCTTCCTATTTACCTGCATTATCCCTTTGAAGAATGTAGTCGCATTCGAGGACCAAAATGAAATCTGTAACAAGATTACAATTTTTTATATATATGCAGTCGGTGAAAGAAGGTGCTTCTGTAGTTTTGTCTATCTCTACTTTATCATGGCCTATATTAAAGACTAACAGGAAATCAATGTTATGTCTGATTATATGATACAATTGTGTATGCTCTGAAAGCTGCTAAGATCTCTCAGTGGGCAAAGGGTTATCATCCCTGATCCAGACATCGCACTTAAATGTATTTAATCCTAATCCATATAAAACATGCTTGCCCACTACTCAGGCACCGCCTGCCCTGCATATTAAATATTACCAATACATTATCTAATTCCACCACTTCAAAATGCAATTATATGTTACCAGTTCAATCCTTTACACCTGAACACATTCACGTTCACTAAGAGTCCTGTAGCTCAGTGGTTAGAGCACTCGCTTTGCAAGCAAGAGACCTGAGTTCAATTCCAGGCAGGGCGAAACCTTGGGCAAGTTTCCTTACTCCACACAGAGCCTAATAATAATCCCTCCAAAACCAAAAACAATAATAAATTGGTCATTTTCAATCTACGACTGTTTGTGGGACATTGCTGTGCGCAATTGGCTGCTGCGTTCGCCCACAAATATACAGTCAATTCACTTTACAGTGTGTTCTGTGAAGCGCTTTGGGACGTCCTCCCGACGTGAAAAGCGCTATATCAAATGCAAGGATTATTATTATTATTATAATTTAAACAAAAGTCCATGGTTAGAAATTATACCATTTTACTGCAATGAATACAAAATGAACTGGAAAATAAATCATTTCATAAGAATAGTTTGGATAAAGAAAACCCTTCGGCCCATTTGATATCAACCTTCCAGAATAAACATTCTATAGTCCAACCATCACAACATCAAGCTGCTTTTTAAATGAGTCCAGTGTCCTGGCCTCAGCCACCTCTCTGCTAACTTGATCCAAATGTTAATTACTCTTTGGGTAATGAAAAACTTCCTGGTATCTGTCCTGAAATTTCCTTTTCAACTCTACACCAGTGTCCTTGTCCTGCTATCATGGTGCATCCTGAAGTCTTGCTCTGAGTATACCTTTCAATCACATTTATTTGATACGGTTAGTAAAAACATGGAATTAAATATTACTTGAAATCTATGCAAGTAAAAATCTATTGCATGTACACATGAGATAACACAATGACAAGCATATATTCCGCCTGCCTCAATAGTGATCGAGTTGCACTATCTCAGCACCCAGCATGAAAATCTCTGCAGTGAAGATGACAAATAAAATTAGCCTGAGATGCCTGGGCTCAGAATGGAAGTTGAAATAGACAATAAGAAGTCATGTAAATTTAGCTTCGTCACTTTTTTTTTGTAAAATAATTGGCAAACTTTACAATTGAAGTTCAGATACAATATAAAATTATACCCGAGTTCGGGTGCAAACTTTTAACTGTCCATAACCTTAGGACAGCCTTCGTATTTGAAAAATGGCAAATAAATATAATTTTTGCTGTTGTTGTTTGGGGAA
The DNA here is from genome assembly GCF_018977255.1 of Callorhinchus milii. NCBI lineage: Eukaryota > Metazoa > Chordata > Chondrichthyes > Chimaeriformes > Callorhinchidae > Callorhinchus > Callorhinchus milii. The sequence goes on along the minus strand of NW_024704743.1, from coordinate 58,092,525 downwards.
TTGAAGGGTTTATTTGAAGTTTGTGCAGTCCTTGCATTTTAACGCTTTTAATGTCAGTAGGACATTACAAAGCAGTTCAAATGATAAACTGTAAAGTGGAATGACTGCATTTGGTAGGCAAACACAAGTGAATTCACTGCTTCCCTCCCCTCATTCAAGGCACGTCTCAAAACATACATTTTTTACTGCACTTTCAGATATCTTTCCCCTCCACAACCCACTCACTTCCAGCACAAATGTCATCTTACATTGTTATACATTTTGAAATACCCTCCCACTGTATAAATATAAATTGTTTTGTATTAAATTGTACAAGATACCAAAATGAAGTGCTTGAAAATATTTGTTCCATTGCTTTCAAATTGTAGAAATTAATCTTTGACACAATTCCGTGTATTCCATTTTAGGCAAGGAGGAGGGAAATATTGGGAATTTCATACTTCAAAGCCTACTGAGAAAATTTCCAATCTAGTAACTTTCAGTTCTGGACAAAGTGATAGATAATTCATTACCTTCTTAGTATCAAATGATGGTCATGTTTGTAATAGTTTGTGGCAAAAATGTATTTTACTATTTTTGTGTGTGTTTATCATTTTTTGTATAAACAGAATGCTCAAAGAATAATTATTTGACTTATTCGCTCACAAAATATACAGTCAATTCACTTTACAGTATATTCTGTGAAGCGCTTTGAGACATCTCGAACACGTGATCGCTATATCAAATATATGAATTATTAATATTAATAATAATAATCTTCCTCCTGCTTGTCCAGCTAGGACCAGCATAACCATGCGGGCTTTGGCTTGCAGGGTTGACAGGACCAGAGTGGAAACAATTATTGCCCCAGTAACTGATGTGCTCCTCCACCACCTGCCGATGAGCCAGGCTGGTTAGTATGTCATCAGCAGTGCCCTGGTGTACTGCAGATTGGCCCTGCTTAGGAACTGGACAACCATGACCACCAAAAAGGGTTGATTGGGTTCCTCTGTATAATCTATTTTGCTGTTGGAGTTATTAGAAAGTCATGTGAATAGAATCTGATGTCCGATCTACTTTTTTCTGAAAGTAGGAGTCCCGTGATTATCCATCTATCTTGTTACTAATAATCCTTGCATTTGGTACAGCACCTTATCACGTCATCAAAATGTCTAAATGTATTCCACAGGATTCCTGTATCCCTCCACCTCCGCCTTCTTTCCCCATCTTCAGGTTGCGCCTGAAAACCTTCCTCTTCAGTGTAGAATGTAGTGACTGTGTATTTTGTGGGATCTTTCCATAAACAGATGTTGGTGCACACTCATCGATGTAAATCACTAATGCAGAGAGAAAAAAATCATGGCAGACATGAAGGTTCAACCACAAAGGTTTCAAAGCTAGAAAAACAGTTGCTCCCTCAGTAATAACATTAATACAAAATAGCATTAACCAAAATTGCTGCTGATTGAATACTGCAAATTAATTCAAATCATGCCAGAAAAAAACTAATTTACGTCCATTTGTAATAGCTTCAATATATAAATATTTATCTGTAGACAACACACCAGCGCCAGATGACCACCTTTTTCTGCCAGATGAGTAATTTATTCACAGTCTCATTCTCCTTAGTCAAAGAATAAAAAACAAATGATCTTCAGAGAGCATTTAAAATAATTAACGCAGAGATATTTTGTTCAAACACTTCATCTAAAGCACCGATAACACTTATCAGGAAAACATAAAGCCAACTGGAATAAATAGCAAACAATTGACAAGTGTTTGTTTATTCTGCAAGGAGAATACACCATAATCACACGAGGATAACAATTCCCAAATTCATTTAGGGTCTGCAAGCAGCTCAACAAATACAATTGGATTGATAGCCAGACACCAGGTGAAATTACCTTCTCTTTTCGAAAAATGCCATGGGATATTTAAAATATACAAGAACATACACCTGGAAAGGTAGATGGGACCTCTGTTAAATTTTCATCCAAAGAACAAAACCTACAACAATGCAGCAAACCTCCAGCACTGCACTGGAGTTTATTCTTCCTGTATCCCTCCACCTCCACCTTCTTTCCCCATCTTCAGGTTGCGCCTGAAAACCTTCCTCTTCAACCGTGCCGACGGTCAACTCCCCCTACCCCCAGCTCAGTGTCATGCTACGCTATTGTCAAGCGCTCTGGGACAGAATGAGGGGCGCTGTATAAATACAAGTTGTTGTTGTTGTTGGAGTGTCAGTCTGAAATATGTGAGTTCAAAATCCCAACATGGAACTTGTATCTACAACCATGAGTAAGGTAGATCAGGGCAAATCTTGATTTCAACACAGTGAAGGTGCAGGGAGGATGGAGAATGTTTTGCATGGCACACTTAGCGTTTAAAAGCAATAGATTCTGAGAAACAATGACCAAAGCAGTACAGCTAACATAGAGAAAGACAAGAACAGTTGTGATGCAGTGAGATCAGAAACTAGAAGATGAAAAGCATTTTCTTGTATCTGCCTAGAAATGTAAGAGGGGTACAAGAAGTTGCAAAAGTTATACATTTTTGATAATTATCCCCCTTTCTGAAATGACACGTGTTGAAATATGAGACTAATTTCTTACTTTAGAAATTAGTCTCATATTAACCAGAATGTGTGTTTTATGAATCTGCTTGAAGTGAAATTTCCAGTAAGCATTTTGCACATCCCCTTGGTGAGGTCAGCCTTAATTGGGATTTTCCATTTTGTCGTGTATTGCCAAAGGCATCATGTTTAACACTGAACAGTATTTTTACCCCTGTGTATTTTAATTGCACAGTTCTAATGGGAGTATGCATCATGCTTGTGGTATGGCTATACATTGCTATAATTTTATTCATTTTCTTTGTATTACCATACATGTGACACACAGGATATTATTCTGCTTCAGTGTAATTTTCCACTTGTGTTATGCTGTATTTTAAATGGTCTGTTCTGTTGATAACCAATGCAGCGAAGCATTGTTGCATTCAGCTACTGACATGAGTTTTAAATTGGCTGCAAATACCATTATAATCAATTCAAATTAGCCATGCACAGCTAGAAACAGGCTGCTTTGAGATCAACAACTACAGACAATGGCTGAATTTCCAAAATGGTAAATGAAAGCTTAAATGCATTTAACGCCCAGTGTAGTAGGCTTCAGCAACAAGTAAAATTTATTTAGCATTTGACAGCCTCAATTCTGATATGGGGACTAACTCAGAATCCTGGCCAGACATGACCCACCACATCAATCCTTGCTTACAGGCAAAGAACACACATTGGAAAAATCTCAAGTGGAAGAAGCAGCTAGCAAAAAATTGAAATGAAGCTGGCACAGACGTAACGGGGGATAAAGCCAGAATCACTTGGAGGGTAGCTGTCTGCAGGTTTCTCAGGCAGTTGTAGATTTAAGGGGTCCTCACACTGCAGCAGTCAGGTGGACTTTAAAAATTCCTTAACACTATTCCAAAAGAGAATGGAGATTTGCTTGACAAATAATGCTCATGAACGTTTGGGAGACCTTAATGGTGCAAGTGGCTGCTGTGTTTTCTCGACAAAAATAGCTTCTACACAATACACTTTAGTTTGAGATGGTTTGAGATGATTAGACATCCTAAAAGGGCAAGAGAATTTGCTTACTCTTTTGTTCTCTGCAACAGAGCCATCAACAGTGTTGTCACCTTACAAGTCCACTAAGGAAACTTGCAACATGGAAAGTGTGAAAGAGTTGGGAGACTATGCCACCAGAATCAGCACAACAAAGACTAAAAATAGACACAGCAAAGATTACAACTACTTGTATTTACATAGCACCCTTCACATGGAGTGATTAACAGTGACAAACATGAATGCCGAACCAGGAGAGAGAAGAGGTGACTGTAGGCTCAATCGAAGAGGTGTGATCTGACGATGGTTAAGGAGGGGGCAGATGGATTGAGTCAGAGAATTCTAGAACCTCAGGGCATAGTGGCTGAAATCACGGCCACCGATGGTGGAGCGGATGGGACAAGAGACATGCAGGAGGCCGGACTCATCTGAGCGAAAGGGGCGGGTAGAGTTATTATTATTATATTAGAGCAGTGGCGTGTAAAAAGATTAACAGATTAAGTGTAAAAAGATTAAGGCATCGGTTCCTGATCTACAGCATTCTTCACAGCAGATGAGAGTGTTCCAGTAATAAAATGATTTGCATATTCTCATACTTTAGGTTTAATAAGATCAAAGTTGTTAAAGTATTGGACTAAGGCAACCTATTCATTTCCCACAACAGCATTCCTTAAGGGAGTCTGACAGTTTCTTGCTCCAGACAAGCACCCATTAGGATACCATTGAATGTTCAACCTGAACCAGACAGGAGCCACAGAAAGAGCAAACTTTCATTTTCTCAGTTTGACTTGGGTTCAGATTCAAATCAATTTCAGTTCTTGGAAACAAAATGGCATTTATCCCTCTTTTACTTGGCTTAAAGTTTTTTTGGGGGGGTCAGCCAGAGGTCTGACATACGTGGAAAGTCACTGCGAGGCTTATGAGTATCCAAACTAGACTAAAAGTTCCAGACACGCATGGCACCTAGGAATGGATTTTTTTTAAAAAAGATGCCAAAATGGAGAGGTTCCCAGGTCCAGTACAACAATGTACTTTTCTAATACCTTCAAAAATCTATTACTGTTCATTGTGAAAAAAGCTGCATTGTATTACATCATCAACAACAACTTATATTTATATAGCACCCTTCACGTAGGACAGCATCTCAGAACGTTACACAGGGCAGAGTTCGATGCCAAGCTAAGGGGGGGAGGGGGAAAGGTGACCATAGTCGTGGCGAAGAGATAGGTTTTAAGGTGGGATTTGAAGATAGATAGAGAAGAGGCAAGGTGGAGGGTTAGAAGCAGGAAATTCCAGGGGTTGGGGGCATAATGCCTGAAGGTTCGGCCACAAAAGGAGGTGTGAAGGGGTTGGGGTTCATATTTAACTGAAGAGGGTATCAGCAATTTTAATGGTTGAGATCTTGCTCCAATTTGTCTCAGGATTGATTACAGTTTATTCCATTTTATGATAGAAGACCAATTATTTTGTTGTAAAGCCCTGTTTGTGAACTTGCAGAAGGACAACACAGTATCGAGTGGAAAGCATCAGGAGCTATCTAAAGTGAGAATACCAATCCCAATAGTATGCCTTCAAGGCAGATCTGAAACTTTTGTTCAGGTATTTAGGTTATGTTAGAATTTGGCCTCATTGAAATTACAGTATGTCAATGTGCACCAGCTTTGCCAAAATAACTGTTGGAGAAATCATGAGAACAGATTATATTCCAGTACTAGTGAGCAGTCCAGGAACAGTATTGGCATAACATTGTTGCTATTTCTCTAACTGGTTCTTTGCACTTTTGTGGAAATGAATGAGTCTGTCAAACTTCCAGAACAGTGCATCAGTCACCTCTCTAATACAGATGGACGTGGTACCTTGTCTTATGCCAGAGAAACCACCTCCTAGTGATTGGAAAGCCCCAGTAGCCAGTATATTAATGCTTGCTGTCACTTTCACAGCCGCAGGCAGAACAGTTGGAGTCATCATCAATGCCTCTAAATCAGTTTCCAGCATTATACATACCTCCACTAATACCTCCATAGAGAGCTTGAACCTCCATGTACACTCCTCTCATTGCCTGGCTATTACATGTGGAACATATGAGACCTTTTCCTAAGATAAGATCTTCTCCTGGTTGACCTTCTTCCTTACATTTCCAAACCCCCATTCCCTCCCAATCTTATTGCATTCCACCACCACCCCACCCCCATTCTTTTCACCCATCGCATTTCATTCTGACTCCCCCTCACCCTGTGTTTTGATGAAATTGTTATGCTTGCTCTTTTCCAACAGGACTTTTAAGTAAGTGTCGTTGAAGGCATATTCCATTGGTGGAGTTTAACATGCCAATTTACAATATTTTGCCGGTCAATTACATCTCCCCCTCTCCACCCCTGTGGTCCCCTCCTGTTGAATATTAGGATCACTTGGTATTTTACTGAGTACCCATGTAAAAAGCTTCACTACTTTGTTTAAACTTCGTCAAAATTTGCACACTGGTGTTAAAAACTCTGAGACTACCCCATTAATAACTCAACACATGAAGGTAAATCAGCTTAAAATTCTAAACAGTCTGATTGTTGCTCCATATAATCCTAAAATGTGGGTACATTCTACAAATAGGGCATTTAAATTATGTGTTACAAGGGAATGCTGAAACAGTAATGTTCCTGCTTGAAACATAATATTGCTATAGACATTATCATGAGTAAATAGTTATAATGTAAATGTTTAAAACAAGGTGCTACATGATTTGAAAGCATGGGCCAGGCAATGATCTTTTTTTGTCTGTACCTTATGTCAGTTGCATGACCATTCAAACAAATAAAGGCCATGGATGTTAAATGTGATGTTTCAATTCAGATAATAATAATAATAATAATAATAATCCTTGCATTTGATATAGCGCTTTTCACGTCGGGAGGACGTCCCAAAGCGCTTCACAGAACACACTGTAAAGTGAATTGACTGTATATTTGTGGGCGAACGCGGCAGCCAATTGCGCACAGCAATGTCCCACAAACAGTCGTAGATTGAAAATGACCAATTTAATTATTGTTTTGGGTTTTTTGGAGGGATTATTATTAGGCGTGTGGAGTAAGGAAACTTGCCCAAGGTTTCGCCCTGCCTGGAATTGAACTCAGGTCTCTCACTTGCAAAGCGAGTGCTCTAACCACTGAGCTACAGAACTCCACTGTCCTATAGCTTTGAATCTGTTGTGAATTGTCACATTTCCCCATCTATTCCTAAAGACTGTTTGCCATCTCCAAACCCAACCATTGTGGCATGGCTGAAGAGGGAGAGAATATACTCCCCTCCCATGATTGGGATATTGCTTGTACCTGAGAATTTCAGGATTCCAATATTGGTCCAATACTGATCTTCAATGTCAACATGTCCAAAAGAGCTGAATTTAGTGTTTAAGTGCAGCTGAAAGTAGGAAATTTTTAACTCATTTGTTATTATGTGACACAGCACTCATATGCCTGGTTCAGGGTTCAAAATCCAGCAAGTTACATGGGTCCAACATGGTGAATGAACAATTTTGTAAAGAAGCTTTGGATCAAACAATTGTGCAAAGTTGGTGAGAGTTCATTTCCATAGGTAGTCTTCAGGAATGGATGGAAAATTACAAAGTTTCATAATAGGTAGTTAAATAGGATAATTATCACATTGAATATTTTATGAGACATCTAATTTTTCAACCCCCATATGTGATGTGTATCAGCCTAGTTCAGTTATTAGCACTCTCACCTCTGAGTTAGAAGGTTAGTGTTCAAGCCTCAGATCAGTACTTGGAACCCATATAGTCTATGCTGACACTCCAATGCAGTGCTAGAGATGTTCTGTATTATCAGAGCTGCCATCCTTCAGATGTTAAACTGAGGTCCCTCTTGCCTGTGCATGTTGACATTGAAGATCCCATGGCAATAATAGAATAGAAAAATGAGGTCTGGCCAACAATCCACTAAATAATAAAATTGATCCCTCACTCCATGTTTGTGGAACATTGCTGTGTGCATATTGCTGCAGCATTCATCCACAAAATACACCTAGACACGTGACAATATATCCTGTGAAGCACTTTGAGATGTCTCAATTAAATGATAAGGGGCTATATCTAGGATTTTATTATTATTATTATTATTATTTTTATTATGTTATTGCAGTTTAAGTCACACTTTAGAGGTAGTTTCTAAGTGTTTTTCAGTGATGAGTCTGCCAGACTAAAACACTGTCACGTTACACTGGAATAGATGTTAATTTATTTAGTATGTTTGAACTTCCCAAATAACTACTTTCTGCAGGAGGTGGACATTTTCAGCACCTTGGGAACATCCTCCCAACGTAAAAGACACTACAAATGTAAACAAAATACAAAATACTGCAGATGTTGGAAATCTGAAACAAAAACAGAGACAGCTGGGAAAACTCAGCAGGTTCATCAGAACTGACAAAGGATTGTGGACCCGAAACGTTGACTCACTTTTCTTTCTCCATAGATGCTGCCTCACCTGTTGAGTTTTCCCAGCTCCTTCTGTTTTTGCTTTACAAATGTAATTTTGTTGTTCATGTTGTTTGTGCACCAGCTATCTTGTCAAACCATTTCTGAATTATCTTTATTTACAGTTCCAGGTGCACCAGATTGTAGGAACTATACTTGTCTTGCACTGCCACATGCGTCCGCATTCAATTTGTAGGTCAACATACTTCCTGATCTTCCCTAGTTCTTTATATCATACATTGTAGTCATTTGGAATGGCCATCTTAAGCAATATTAACTGTTTAATATGAAGGAGTCTGAATTGATCTTTAGAGCAGAGTCAACTGGGACACTTAAAAAAGAGTTGGACAAGCACATGGAGATGACAGCTATTAGAGGGTGTGGGGAAGGAAATTGGATTAAAGTGGACTACTTCAAAGAGAAGCAAACACAAACATTAAATAATGGGTCAAATGACCTCCTACTGTGTCACACATTTATTTCTATTGTACTATAATTCTAAGGATTGAAGTGGTAGTGCTTCTAACTAAACTAAAATCTGATGCCTCAGAATAGGACCACACACAGAGTTTGTTTTCTGTGGAGTTAACTGATCTTATCTTTTATTGTAGATCTCTTCTGTCTTGAACATACCATGCTCAATCTTTAGCTTTCTTTTCTATTCCATTCCCCATATTTTATCATTGACTGGTGGGCCTTTCCTTCTCCAAGCCTCATACACGTGGATTTCTCAGTTTGGTTTGGATACTCTTAAGCCTGGTGATGGGTTTCTCAAAGCTGACCAAAGGAAAAGCATTATAAACTATGGTTGAAGCAAAAAATAACAAGTGTTTATGAAAAAACTTGATGCATACATGAGGAAGAAGAGAATAGAGGGGCGTAGGTGAGGGAAATTGGAGGGGTGGGCTTTCAGAGTATGAGTATAAACATTGGCACAGACTAGTTGGACTGAAGATCTCTTTCCATGATGTATCACACTACATATATAGTGTATATCTTTTTTTTTGCCTTCAGCAGTTTCTTCCATTCTTGACAACTTTCTGTTTGTGGCATAATTTTTCTAGTAGAATTTGATCAATTTTAACTTCCTTCCTGTTTTTCTCCTGCTCTACAAAGAAAGAACTTGTATTTTTGTAGCATTTTATCACATCAAAATGTTTCAGAGTTCTTCACAAGTAATTTCTACCAAGTACACTAAATGTTTTTCTTACAGGGAAACATGGCTTTATTTGTCCAGAAACAGCCATAAGATGAATGACTAATTAATTTGGATTGTTGGTAACGATATGAAGATAAATTCCCTTCTCTTTTTGAATAAAAGCCTGAGAACAACAACAACAACAACAACAAGATTCCATTTATAAAGCGCCTTTCACGTCAGGAGGACGTCCCAAGGCGCTGCACAGTTGGGTCATGACCCGAGCAGGGGGAAATGGTCAGGGTGAGGGGGGTAGGGAGGGAGCGAGGAGGGGGGAAATGGTCAGGGTGAGGGGAGGGAAGGGAGGGAGAGAGGGGGGGGAAATGGTCAGGGTGAGGGGAGGGAAAGGAGGGAGCAAGGAGGGGGGAAATGGTCAGGGTGAGGGGAGGGAAGGGAGGGAGCGAGGAGGGGGGAAATGGTCAGGGTGAGGGGAGGGAAGGGAGGGAGCGAGGAGGGGAAGAGAGTCAAGAGGGGAGCTGAAGGCACGGTCAAAGAGAAAGGTTTTGAGACCGGCCTTGAAGGAGGAAAGGGAGGAAGCGGCGAAGGCACTGGGGGATGGAGTTCCAGAGCCTGGGGCTGAGAGGCTGAAGGCCCGACCACCGATAGTAGGGCGGTTGGGGCGGGGGACGTGGAGCAGACCGGAGCCAGAGGAACGGAGGGTACGGGCAGGTAGGTAGGGGGATAGTAGGTTGGAGAGGTAGGAGGGAGCAAGGCCGTGAATGGCCTTGTAGGTGAGGATGAGGATCTTGAAATCAATCCTCTGGGGGATGGGGAGCCAGTGGAGGCGAGCGAGGGTGGGAGTGATGTGGTCCCGAAGCCTGGTGCGGGACAGTACACGAGCTGCAGAGTTCTGAATGACCTGCAGCTTGTGGAGGGAGGTGGCGGGAAGGCCGGCGAGGAGAGAGTTCCCATAGTCCAGCCTTGAGGTGACAAAGGCGTGAACCAGGGTTTCAGCAGCGTGAGGGGTGAGGTAGTGCCGTAGTCTGGCGATGTTCCGGAGGTGATGGAAGGCGGTGCCAGTTGTGGTGCGGATGTGAGGGAGAAAGGACAGCTCAGGGTCGAACAAAACGCCGAGGTTCCTGACTGGCTTTGAGAGGTGGAGAGTGCAGCCTTGGATGCTGATGGTGTCAGCGCCTGAGGTGCGGAGGCGCTGACGTGAGCCAATCAGGAGGGCCTCGGTTTTTCGCACGTTGAGCTGAAGAAAGTTGTCTCTCGTCCAGGACTCGATGTCGGACAGGCAGGCTGTCAGGACATCGGTGGTCGTGGAGTTGAGAGTAGAGGAGGAAAGGTAGAGTTGGGTGTCATCCGCATACATGTGGAAGTTAACTCCATGTCTGCGGATGATGTCACCGAGGGGGAGCATATAGAGGGTGAAGAGGAGGGGACCGAGGACAGAGCCCTGAGGGACACCACATGAGACAGTACGGGGGGTGGAGGAGAAGCCATTCGTCGAGACAAAGTGAAGACGGTGGGAGAGGTACGACCTAAACCATTCAAGGACAGTGCCTTGAAGGTTGAGGTGGGAGGACAAGCGGTGGAGTAGGATAGCGTGGTCGACCGTATCGAATGCTGCCGATAGGTCGAGGAGGACGAGGAGACAGAGGGAGCCCTGGTCACAGATGGTCAGGATATCATTGGTGACCTTGACCAGGGCAGTTTCTGTGCTATGGGCAGCACGGAAACCTGACTGAAGGGGTTCGAAAAGAGAATGGGTGGAAAGGAAAGAGCGCAGTTGGGAGGCGACAACTCTTTCCAAGACCTTGGAGAGAAAGGGGAGGTTGGAGATGGGCCGGTAGCTTGATAGCTGCGACGCATCAAGGGAGGGTTTTTTCAGGGTGGGCGTGATGATGGCAGTTTTTAATGGAATGGGGACAGAGCCAGAGGAGAGGGACAGGTTGATGATGTCAGTGATATGTGGGGCAAGAAAGTGGAGCTGGGAGATAAGGAGTGGAGTGGGGATGGGGTCAAGGGAGCAGGTGGTTGGTTTTAGGGATAGGATGAGTTCAGTGACAGAGGGTGGGGAAACGGGTACGAAGGTGTGTAGGGGAGGATGGGTAGGAGTCGGAGTGTGGGAGGGAAGGGGTGGGTGGTGGGTGGAAGTTGGAGGGGAAGTGACCGCGGAGCGGATTCCCTTGATCTTGGATTCAAGGAAATCCAGCATCTCCTCGCAGTGAAGGTTGGAGGAGATGACCTGCGCGGGGTGGCGGGGGGGACGGAGGAGTCGGGTTGTGGTGGAAAACAGTAGCCTGGGGTTGTTCTTCGCCTCCAGGATTATCCTGGAGTAGAAGGACGACTTGGCCGAGGCTAGAGTGGAGCGGTAAATTTTGAGGAGGTCCAGCCAGATTTGTCGGTGGACCGTTAGGCCAGATTTGACACAGGTGCGTTCAGCAGCCCGCACCTGGCTTTTCAGTGAGCGGAGGTGGGTGGTGTACCAGGGGGAGGAGCGGGAGTAGGAGACAGTGCGGGAAGTGATGGGGGCAAGAGTATCGAGTGTGGAGGAGAGGGTATTGTGGAGGAGGGAGAGAGGAGAAGAGGGGTCGGTGAGGGTTGAAGGCCAGAGGGAGAGGAGTTCAGAGGACTCCAAGGCATCGGTTAGGGATTGTGGGGGTAACTTCTTCCAAGGGCGGTAGAAGATGGTGGTGGGTCTGGTGGAGGTGGGGAGGGGGGTGGAGGTGGTGAAGGAGATGAAGTAGTGGTCAGAGATGGCCTTGTCGGTAATAGTGACATCCGAGACACTGAGGCCCCAGGTGATCACCAAATCGAGTGGGTGGCCGTGACTGTGAGTGGGGGAGTTTATGTGTAAGGAGAACAAGCTAAGGGGACTCAATTAAATGTTTCATTTGCAAAGTGAGACCTACGGCAATGGAACGTTCCTCCATGTCCTCTAGGCTTGTATCAGCTGGTTCAGTGTTTCAGCTCAGTGAGTCAGTCTAGCTCAATTGGTAGCAATCTTGCCTCTAAGTCAGAAGATTGGTTGTGTGTTATTGGTCTTTCGGTCATTTGTGAAGTTCAGAACCAAACAGTTAGGTGGATTTATGGTGAACTGGGGAACAGGCAAATGGAATGCGTGCGCCAGTCAGTTGATAGGATTCTCGCCTCTGAATCAGAAGCTTGTGAGTTTAACCACAGCCAAATCACTTGGAGCAGGGATTTTTCCTACTCAGCTCCTTTTAACCCTACTGGCCAAACTGTAACTGGTAGGATGGTCCTAACTAGACAAGGAGTGGAAAGCTTGCCAGACAGTGCTTTCAATTATAAGCTGTGTGAGTTTGGATTTTAACTCTTAACTCCAACACTACCCCATTCCTCTGGGATCCATAAGCTTTCTCTCTTGCCAACCTGCACCAAATACTCTTCAGAATTTCCAGACACACAGAAATTTCTAGGTGTAAGTAACATACATTTATGGAACTCTGGTTTGAATTCTCTCAAGCATGGTGGTGGGTTTCAGTATGTTTTAAAGACCAAAAATATAGTTTGCACTTTGAACTCACAATCCAGGCTGACACTGCAGTACAGTGCTAAGGATTCAATGCATTGTTGGAGGTGTCATCCTTTGGATGAAACATTAAACCAAGGTTCCATCTGCTTGTTAAACATCCCGTGCTACTATTCGAAAAGAGGAGGGACTTTCTCCCAGTGTCCTGGCCAACAATACTCCAGATAAAATTAGTCATTCATGTTATGACTGCTTCTCGGACATTGAAGTGTACAAATTAGCTGCTACATTCACCTACAGGATTCAACCACTATGCTCTGCAGTAAATCCTGTGAAGTGTGTGTTGAGATGTTTCAAAGACATGATAAGGCACTATATCAAATACAAGGCTTTTTATTATTATCTGCAGATTATTCATCATGTTTTAATATCCATAAGATTTAAAGTGCAGACTTGCTGAAAGATGGAGGTTAAAATCCATGGCAAAAATTCATTGCATGTACACAAACAGGAAGTGAAGTTGGCAGTGACCTAATGATCCAGAAGTTGTCCATTGTCAGCAAATGGAAAGCTACAGAGGTTGACTATAAGTGATCAATTATCAATCCTTATGTTCTGTTCATGCCCAAAGCAGCAGAAAAGTGTCAACAGCAATGACCAAATAATCTGGAAGTTGATCGCTTCAGCACAAGAGTCGACTGGGACACGGAATGTAATTAGATGGCTGCCAAATGCACAGTGAATAGGGTCCATAAAACAACAATGTTATAACCAAATCCAAGCTATACAGATGTGGGTTATAATGGGGCTGCACTCTACTGGAAAAACATCCACTAATTAATTATGTTCTTAAATTCTGACCAATGTTACGATAATACAGTTTAGAACTAAACTTTCTCTCAATATCAAGGTTGTATTCTGCAAACAATCCAAACATTTTTAAAGTGAAAAAAAGGTTATTGAGGGGCTGAAACAGTACTGGCCTGGTCCATGAAGAGGCTCAAGAGCAGGCAATTTATCACCTACTAGTGCATGTTTGACTCATAGGCAGCACAGACTATAAACCCTGAGGGATCGCATTCAACTCCCATCATCCTGACCTAAAGTGAAAGTGATCAGATGGGGCTGACAGTATAAAGAGGGAATCAGCAGAACTGATTGCTCAGGAGTGATAGCACAACCGTGTCTGAAATAAAACCACCAGCACCACAGGCATTCAAAACATTTTATACACAAACTCAGCTTGATTGGACATCTGTAGATTGGGATTTATTCAGGGTTGGATATGTTTCATACCAAATTTACGTGCCACAAATGTGTTCACTTGGATGATGCTTTGGAGCACAAGGCTTAATGCCATTTATAAGCCAACAATGAATCAAATTAATTTCAATGACACTTTGTAAAGAGCTTGACGTAAACCCAGCATGTTTACTGTCCTAGTGGAAAGCACACTTGTGTCCAACTGTAGTCTGATAACATCTACTCTATGTCCTAGTTTGAAAGAAATGGTGTCATTATAAATCATAGGGGACAGAAGTTAGTTGACATAATAATAATAATAATCCTTGCATTTGATATAGCGCTTTTCACGTCGGGAGGACGTCCCAAAGCGCTTCACAGAATAGACTGTAAAGTGAATTGACTGTATATTTGTGGGCGAACGCGGCAGCCAATTGCGCACAGCAATGTCCCACAAACAGTCGTAGATTGAAAATGACCAATTTATTATTGTTTTTTTTGTTTTTGGAGGGATTATTATTAGGCGTGTGGAGTAAGGAAACTTGCCCAAGGTTTCGCCCTGCCTGGAATTGAACTCAGGTCTCTCACTTGCAAAGCGAGTGCTCTAACCACTGAGCTACAGGACTCCACATATCTTGCCATTCCAAATTATTTAAGTGTTCTCAGGAACCGGGGCTCTGGAATCGCAAAACTTGATTTACTGGGCAGTGACAAAGACGCATGTTAAGATGTCAGCCTGGTTCAGTTGGAGTCAGAGTTTGTGAGTACAATCCCCATATTCAATCCCCATGTAGTGCTGGAGGAGAGCTGTATTGTCAGAGGTGTTGTCCTTCGGATGAGAAGTTGAAGCAAGGTCCTAATTCTCTGTTCAGGTGAATGTTAAAGATCTAATAACACTATCCTTAAAGAGAAGGAAGTTTCTCCCAATACCCTAGCCTACAATCTTCCAAATAATAATGTGATCATTAATTTCATGGCTGTTTGTGGGACATTGATGTGCGCAAATTGACTGTCACATTCACCTACAAAGACAATTTACAGAATAGCGCTTTGCGACATTTTGACATGAGAGGGCACGATGATCAAACGTAAGGATTGTTATTATTATTAATACTGTATTACACATGAAGCAACATATCCCTTTTACTTACTAAATTCTGTAATGAATCCCAGAGGAAGCCAGTGCCTGAATGAGGTGGCTAAAGTAAACTTTGTTGAGAGGTTCTTACCATCATTCCTCCTACTAAATTCAAGTAAAAAGAATTGGAATTAATAGTGACTGAACTATGCACTGACTCTAACAGTGTGAGAAAGCCCATTATTCCATCTAGTGATTTCAAAACACACAATGAATGATCAATAAAACTAGACATCTTACGGTGAAATTTACAGCATTTCGTAATGAATTTGATATGATAATATCAAGTCAAAACTGTCATGAAACAGTTAGTTATTTTCAGTTATTCTTAAGATCATCTGTGAAATCTAACATACCCCTGACTTCCACACAATTGCTTTTGAAAAGAAAATTGGTGCCATCTTCCTTTTCGTAAATCCCAAGCCACTGTCATTTTAAATCCTGGAGGTAGCATTAGATACTGATAGAGTTAAGTCAATGTCATGTTTTCATCTGCACTCAAACACCCAGCTCCATGATTAAGAGCAGCATCAAAAATCCTCAGCTAGAACTATTGGGCCAAGGATGAGAGGGGAAGAGTTACCAGGGAGAACACTAGAAACAAAGCACTGAACACCCAGCAAACATAGTTTGTGCTTCAGGAGTTTGACATAAGCAAGACTGAGGCTCCAGATAGGCACAAGAGATTTGAAAACTAACAAAACCCCAAGATGGATGAGTTGCACCACAAGGTAGCCAGGGAGACAGGCAGGAGATTTGTGTAACACTGTCAGACATGAGGCCATCAGTCACAACTGCTGAGGTTTCAAGAGACTGGAAGCAAGCGAATGTGATCCCATATTCAAGAAAAGTGACAGAATCATAGGTGGCAACTCTAGATCTTTTAGCTTGACCTCAATAATTGGAAATATGATGGAATCAATTATCACAACAAAATAGTATATAACCTGTATAAAAATAAGTTAATAGATGACAGCAAACAGAAGGGGGAAATCTTGTTTGACCAATCTCATCGACGTTTTACAGGTAGTGACATCCCCAACTGACTATAGAAAATCCTATCACATGGTGTTCTTAGACTTCCAAATTACATTTAATAAAGTATGATAGGAAGCCCTCCTTCATAAACAAATATCACTGGGTATCAAGGAAAAGACTTGGAAATGGATTCAAAATTGGTTGAAGGGAAGGGAGCCGAGGATAGTTGTTTGGGGAACTAGGCCAAAAGTGAAGGAAGGTGTGAAGTGAGATGTCTCAGAGTCTACACTGAGGCACCTCCTGTTCCTTACAAACATATTGATCTGAAATATGCAGACTCCATGTGAGTTAGTAATACTTGTAGATGATACTAATTTGAAGGGACTGTGGAATCAGATGATCTATTCTGGACCGAGCAATAAAAATACAAAGAGTCTCTTGTGAGCAGCTTGCAGGATTCTCATCATCTAAATAGCTTTGCAGTCAGCCACTTGATGAACATTGTATTCAGTAAAATATGGCTGTGCTGTATTTCCAGCACAAAAACAAACAAACTCTCACACTTCCAACATTTAGTTGCCAGGATTTTGGCCCTAATAACGGCTTCGCAAAACCGAGTCCCTGAACAATTTCACCGTTTGCTCAAGCTACATAGAAGGGTTTCTTTTCTCAAATTACATGAATTTATATCTCAACCTATCTCTCAAGAGTCCCTTTTCTAACTTGTATCACTATGGTTACAATGAAAATATGTAAGTTCCTAAGCCTGCTCATAAATAAATATCAACTTGTTAGTAGTTACACTATCCAGGTCCAGCCTACACTAGGCCTCTTTATGATAGGAAGCAAAGCAAATCAAACCTAGCTTATCTTACCGTGTGAAATAGCCAGTCTCATTACCTCCAACTGGAATCAACTCACATGTCCCAACTCCTCATTTCCGATTTCTCTCGGTTATTGACTTTGTCCTAAATAAATAAACCTAACCATTTTCCAGCAATTCATACATCTAAAATAATTCTCTTGGCTTTACATCTCAAAAAGGTCTGTCATTGCGTAGGAAATGCCTGAGATGCTATCTGTGCTTCAGTAATTGTTCTGTTCTATTGCTACATTCTGTGGCTTTCAGTTTTAATCAATATTTGAATCCCTACTTGTGAATTCACCTGACAAAGTGACTGATATTGAAGAGATACAGCCAGCAATTAATATCATTACAGAAGGACATACACTTGGGTTGATGTATAGTTCTTACACTGGAAAGTGCTAATAATTCCAAGAATATTTTCTTGGAAGATTTAGTGCTAATTAAAGATGAGGCTGTGGATAAAAGGATTCTGCAAATTAAAATAGAGCAAAGGCAGTTAATAAAACAAATTACCCTCCTGTTTAAAGGTGTGTTTGACAATACAGGCATGCATGAATGTGTGGATATTTGTATGTTAGAGGAGTCCTGTAGCTTAGTAGTTAGAGCACTCGCCTCGCAAGCGAGAGGACCTGGGTTTGATTCCCAGGCAGGGCAAAACGTTGGGCAAGTTTCCTTACTCCACACGCCTCAGTTTATCTAGCAGTAAGTAAAAACCCAGTTGTTAGTTGATTGGCAGATTGCTTTTCCGGGGTTAATAATCCCTTCAAAATAAATAAAAACAATAATCATTTTGTCACTCAATCTACGACTGTTTATGGGTCACTGCTGTGCACAATTGGCTGCTGCATTTCGCCCACAAAATATACAGTCAGTTTACTTTACAGTATATTCTGTGAAGCACTTTGAGATGTCTCGAAGATAGGATAAGGTGCCATATCAAATGCAAGGATTATTTAGTGTGCATTGTGTGTCAGCCTGGCTCAGTTTGTAGCACTCTTGCCTCTGAGTCAAAACGTTGTGGGTTCAAGACCCGTATTGGGATGTGAAACCTATATTGTCTAGCCTGACACTCCAATACAGTGCTGGGGTGGTGCTGCATTGCTAGAAGTCCTGTCCTTTGAATAAAACATTAAACCAAGGTCCCTTCTGCCTCTTCAGGTGGACACTGAAAATCCCATTTTATGGATCAGTAGCTCACAGGTTGGAAATTCCAGTTAGTGCTGAGTTTGCTGGTCTAAGAAAATTAGAAAATAATTTGACACACTATTTCCTATTACAAAGAAGAAATGTTGCAGTTAAATGCACAAACGTTTTCACGATATGATAAGCTCCTATATCAAATTCAAGTATTATGCAATAATTATTATTATTTTGCCCACAAAATACACAGTCACTCCACTTTACAGTGTATCCTGTGAAGCATTTTGAGACGTTTCAACGACGTGAAAGGCACTATATCAAATGCAAAGTCAGCCCATGCTTTAACCACAAATGTGCTACCAATCTCAGCTCCGTAATATTATTACCTGGATCTGTAATTGGCAGGAAGCTGCATTACAGAGCTGAAGACAATGCAAGATGTGCAAATATATACAGGAGTTAAGAATGCAATGTTCCTCTGTGAACTTGTTTGAACTCAATCACTCATGGGCAAGTTTTAGCAGCACCCTGCTGCAAAATAGCAGATTGTCCCATTTGGGAGGAGAACAATTCAATACCCGGTGTCCTTTCCTACCCTCCAGACTGTGCCATCTGTTGTCCAATACAGAATGGCACAAGTTGTTGCCAGAACCTAAAACATTGTACTTTCCCACATGATAGAGGTCAGCAATGGAGGCAAAGATGAAAGAAAATTAAAATTACAATTAAAAGACAACTTTAAGTATTTATGGATCAAAAAAGACAGGCAAACAATCACATTGAACTATAGAAGGAAATCAACCATTTGTAATTCCATGTTTTGACTGATCTTAAACAGAGAGCTTGATAGTATATGTACATTGGCTGATGACTATCAAATTAGGTTCACTACAGATAATTGCAATGTATTGTATATAGGAAACAAGAATAGGAGTCATGTGTATTCTTTGGATGGAGTGGACTTGGCTGGAGGGAAGCTGAAAGAGATCTGGGGAATTAGTCGTTCATCATGTCAAAACAGTGTAAAGCAGCAATAAACAAGACAAATAGGATGCTGGGCTATCTTACTAAGATCAAATCCCTGCAAGTCTTACTCAAGCTGTGCAGTGCTCTGGTCAGGCTGCACCTGGAGTACTTCATACAGTTCAGTTCCCCGCAGCATAAGCGGGTTGCCCAGGCTCTAGAGACAAGAATGATGCCCACTGTTAGAAGAATGAGCCATGAACAAAGAATACACAGCAAAAATGACAGAAGATAGGGCTCTTCAGTCTTGAAAGGAGATTTCTCAGGAACGACCTTTAAGAGCTATGTAGGATTCTAAATGGGATTGAGAAGATAAACCCAAAACAATACCTTTGGATGCCCCAAGACAGCAGAACAAGAGAGCAAGGATTAGGACTGCAGATTTCAGGACAGACATCAGAATGTATCTCTTTACCCAGATGATAATAAACAATTGGAACGAGGTACCAGACAGGGTAGTTAGAGGACCAGATGTTGGAGTCATTTAAAAACAGCTTAATGCTGTGAAGGAAGGGTAGTAGCGTGGATATAGGTTTCCACATGTGTCATACATCCAGCTGAAATAGGGTGGATATTCTGGAAGGTGATATCAAATGGGGTGAAGGACCTTGTTCATCTGAATCTCTTTCATGACCTTGGAATCTTTTGTCCAGCTAGAATTGTCCTGCCCTTTGGGCTTTCTTATGTACAATTTGGCATTGAATTGCTTTTGGAAGCTTCAAGCTTTAAATGGATTTGAATCTAAACCAGTTTGGTCCTTTGTTCGGTGTTCAACTAGTTGAGTTGCCTAGAATGTTCTCAAAATATTTGTGTAAACGTATTGCCTTCTGAGTCTGGCGAGAAGTCTTTTGACAAGCCCAAGAAAAAATGACAACTTTGACTATCATAATCCCATGGCTTGACATTTAAAAGTGCCATTTATTTTTGTGAAAGTTTGCAAACACGACTTTTTGACATAAATCACTTTTATCCACATCATTGCATAGCTTATACGTGGCACCCCTGTGATGAAAGTGGTGCACACTTCTCCTCCAAGCAAAAGAGATTTTAATATCTAGTTTCCGGAAAGACAGTGCCCTTTGTGGCCCCATTGCATTGAATTGCCAGCTGTTAAACATCACAGGTGAATGAGCTGTTGAGAGCTTTAGCTCAGCAAATGCAAACAAATTGGAAGACACGTCAAAGTGTATAATTTTAGTTCAGGAAGGATAATGCTGAGCATGCTAAGAACAAAATCCCAACAAAGCTACATAGAATATTAAATTCATATCACAGATTTATATTAAACATTCTGACAACCATGGGCTGAAATATGCATTGTTTATAACTGATAACTGGCACATTGAATCTTCTATGAAACAATGCATTTTTCACGTCTACACTTCATTATGCTTCATAATACAGAATAGCAATGAAAACAAAATTAAATCTATGCAGTAAGTTTACATCTAACAATACCATAATAAAAAAACAGTGATATATTTTAACTGTTGTGGTTTCAAGAAGCAACATTGTATTTCTAAATAAACTGTTTGGTT
The DNA here is from genome assembly GCF_018977255.1 of Callorhinchus milii. Classification (NCBI taxonomy): domain Eukaryota; kingdom Metazoa; phylum Chordata; class Chondrichthyes; order Chimaeriformes; family Callorhinchidae; genus Callorhinchus; species Callorhinchus milii. Next base: position 58,071,877 of record NW_024704743.1, on the reverse strand, counting down.
TAAATTTTGTGCAATGCCTTCTCAATTAAGTGTTGAGAATAGAACAGCACCATCTAGTGTATCATAGATATACATTACTCTATTTATTGTTAACTACCCTCATGGGAGGAGGTAGGCAGGGTCCCCATTGTCTGAGTTGGCTCCAAATTGACACACTTGAAACAGAATATCGGACTCTTGTCAAACCTCTCTGGTGATCTCAGCAGTCCAGTCAATTTTCACCCAGCAATATCCCACAAATAGCCATGACGTGAACAACCAATTTTATTTGGGAGAATGTTGACGAGGACACCAGGAGAAACTCACTTTTTTGAATAGTGCCATAGAATCTTTAACATTAACTTGAACAGGTAGATGGGGCCTCAGATTAACAGTTTATCCAAAGGACGGCACCTCCAATGATGCAGTGTTCCCCAGCATAACAATATCATATAGCATGGGTCAAGATAAAGTATGGATTCCTTTATACTGATCAGCAATGTATCTTAGCCTGGGTGTTATAGACCAGTGCCCTAACATCTGTTGTGAGGAACACTGCTGTGTGCAATTGACTGCTGCATTTTGCCCACAAATATACAGTCAATTCACTTTACAGTAAATTCTGTGAAGCACTTTGAGATGTCTAGAAGACGTGGTAAGGCGCTATATTAAATGCATAGATTATTATTATTATTAAAATGCTTAGAAGCACTGTACAATGCAGCTGAAACCCTTATCCACGCCTTTATCACTTCCCACCTGGACTATTCCAATACCCTCCTTGCGGTCTCCCCAGCTCCACCATACACAAAATTCAATTACTCCAAAACACCACCGCCTGGATACTCACCAACACAAAACTCTGTTCTCCCATCACACAAGTCCTTGTCAGACTCCACTGTCTCCCAATTACCAAACGGATCGATTTCAAGATCCTTTCACTCATTTTCAAATCCCTTCATGCCCTTGCACCTCATCACCTATCCTATCTGCTTACCCACCCCCACTCCATCACCTGCTACCTCCACTCGGTTGGCTCCAGCCTCCTATTTGTCCCTCGTCCCCTCCGCTCCAACATTGGTGACCATACCTTCAGCTATTAGGTCCCGACAATCCCTCCATATTGCCACTTCTCTCTCCACTTTTAAATCCTGCCTAAAGACCTTCCTTTTCGAGCGTGCTTACAGTCACCTCCTATCCCCGTGGCTCGGCTCCCCCAAAACCAGTTGAACCTAAGTCTATTAACTCCTTAGGAAATGAGACATGGTTGGAAGAAGTATGAAACTGAAGGTTATAGAAACATAGAGAGCCAGGACTGAAGAGTGGAGAAAGATGAGGATGAATGAACATCAGATATTATCCATAATAATATTTGGCAGGAATATTTATATAAAATTTTTCCTCAGGAGATTAAATAGATTGGGTAAATCCAAGATAGATTGGACTGTGTATGGCCTATGAAAAGAGTGAACTTGGTACACCCTATCTTATTCCATGCTTTACTTGTGCTTATACAACCCCATCATCAACAACAACAACTTGGATTTTTATAGCGCCCTCCACACCGGACGGCGTCTCAGAGCGCTTAACAGTAACGGATCCCGGCGCCGAGGCAGGGAATGGGGAGGAAGGTGACCAAAGGCGCGGTCAAAGAGGAAAGTCTTCAGCAGAGACCTGAAAATAGGAAGAGAGGGGATGAGGTGAAGGGAATGAGGAAGGGAGTTCCAGAGCCTTGGGGTATAGTGGCTGAAGGCACAGTCGCCGAGGGTGGAGCGGAGGAGGAGGCCAAATCTGAAGGAACGAAAGCAGCGGGTACCGTTTTGAGGGGAAAGGAGGTCAGAGAGGTAGGGGGGCTGCAGAGGAGTGGAGGGATTTGAATACAAGGGTGAGGATTTTGAAATCGATCCTTTCTGGGATAGGCAGCCAGTGCAGTCTGGCAAGGACTGGGGTGATCGGGGAGTGGAGTTTGGTGCAGGTGAGAATGCGGGTGGCGCAGTTTTCATTGATCTGGATTTTATGGATTGTAGTGGATGGGAGATCGGCAAGGAGGGCGTTAGAATAGTCCAGCCGAGAGGTGACAAAGGCATGGACCAGGGTTTCAGCGGCTTTTGGAATGAGATATTGGCGGAGGTGGGCGATGCGTCGGAGGTGGAAGAAGACGGTGCTGGTGAGGGACTGGATGTGGGGGAAGAAGGATAATTGGGGTCGAACCTGACCCCTAGGTTGCGTACGATCCTCAGATCATCGCTACTTGATCTACTTCACCAGTATCAAACATCTTTTAAACCTTGCTTACGTTGCCAAATGTAATGTCAGAGTATGTGTGACATGCTAGATATGTCATACTCCACTAAAAGCAGAGCTGAAACTACAACAACTTCTCTTGTATAGAACTTTCACCTCTATTGAATGTCTCAAAGTGCTTACGAATATAATAAACAACAGTAAGCAGGCATAAAGAGATTCCATCATATTGGCTATTTTGCAGTCTGCAATCTTGTAATGGGATTTTCCATTAAAAAGATAGGAAAGAGATCACAGTTTTTAAAGTTCAGTATAAAACACGTCTCGATGATTTCCAAACATTTTCTCTATTTTATCTTCTGTTAGTGTAAATTTTATATCAAATGCAAGTCAAAATCATTTTGTGAAAGATTCCCTCAACAACAACAACAAAATTACATTTATAGAGCGCCTTTCACGTCGGGAAGACGTCCCAAAGCGCTGAACAGTCAGGTGGCAGGGCCCAAGCATGGGGGAGGGGTGGTGTAGGGGTGAGGAAAGGCAGAGAGGTGGAAGGGAGACCAAAATCACGGTCGAAGAGAAGGGTCTTGAGACCAGCCTTGAAAAGATGCAAGGGAAGAAGTGAGGCGAAGGGACCGTGGGGACCATGGATGGAGTTCCAGAGTGTGGGGGCAAAGAGGCTGAAAGGGCGGGTCAACTGATATAGCAACTCTGCCCACTAAAACACACACACCACTTGAGTACATCTTGTGAAACATCCTGCGGACGTGAAAGGCACTTCATACAATCGTAGAATTATTTAGTACAGAAGGAGACCATTTAGCCCATCATGTCTCTGCCGGCTCTTTGAAATGAGCTATCCAAATCAATCCCACTCCCCCGCTCTCTCCCCATAGCTCTGCAAACTCGTCCTCCTCAAATAATTATCTACTTCTCTCTTAAAAGTTGTTAGTGAATCGGCTCCATCACCCTTTCAGGAAATACATTCCAGATCTGAGCAACTTGTGTGAAAACATTTCTCCTCACCTCCCCTCTGTTTCTTTTAACAACTATTTTAAATCAAACATTAACGAATGATTATTATTTCATGTAGTATTAAATCAGAAAGAGCTTCATAGAGATGATGCTGCGCACCAAGGAGAGAGGAGTGAGAATTTAGGGTGTTGACTAAAGGCATGGTCGAAAAGATATGTTTTTATGAGGGTATTGAGGGCAGGGAAAGAAGGCACAAGTTGAAGGGCTTTTGCGAGTTTGAGAGAATAGGGTGCAGGCATAAGGAACAAGCAATAGATTAGAACCAGAGAGTAGAGAGTATAGTCAGATAAGGTGGTAGACGATTGCAGGTTGAGGACGAGAAAAGATCATGAAGAGAAATGAAGATAGAGACAAGATTCTTGGAGCCAATTTGCTGGGAATGCAATGGAGCTGAACAAGGAAGAATTTGCAGAGAGACTGTGGACTATGGAGTTCTATATTGGCGAGAGGGTATGAAGTGTGGAGCTAGGGAGACTGGTGAGAAGAAATTTGAGGAAATCTCAGAACTGTGACCAAACACCGTGGTGTGTATAGCCTAGTTCTGCATCAGGAACTGTCTTAAACCACTTGGCCAATAGAGGAGCTTGCTTTTATTTATTTGCAAACATAACAAATAAATTTCATAAACCATGTCAAAATGCATTATTGTGCGTTGCCAGTAAAGTGGGCCATACAACCTGGGTGGTCTGCGGTCCTCCAAAATAGCAATTGCTTAGTCATTTTCAAAGCAGACTGCAGCACTTCTGCTATAGACAGGTTTAGCCCAGAGAGGTGGTATTCTTGACTGTGCCTCTCTCAAGTTAGCATTCTGAAGTATTATGCTGAAGAGCATAACAGTGCCATAAACTTGGAATATAGTGTTCTGCCTTTCACTAGCTAATTCCTTATGGATTCACAGATAAACCTTTTGAAAATAGCTCACAATTTAAGAGCTCTCCAGGGACCATTTGAGAAACAAATGTATTCTACAAATAGCTCTGAGTCACAGCTCTTAAAAGCAATGTCCATTGTCTTTAGCAGAGATAAAAGGTTTAATGATCTTTAAGAACACAAGAATACAATAATTAGTCGTGATTATACACCGGGGGAGATTGTCAACCATTCAGCCTCCAAAGATGACCATCATTTTTAAAGGATGTAGAAAGTTTTAAGAGATCTTCCAACTCAATGCGAGAGTAATAATAATCCTCACATTTGGTGTAGTTCCTTTCATGTGAAGAGATGCCTCAAAGTGCTTCACAAGATATACTGTAAAGTATAAAGTCTGTGTAATTTGTATGCAAATGCAGCAGCCCATTTCTGTACAGCAAAGCCCCATGTACAACAACAACAAAATCACATTTATAGTGCGCCTTTCACATCGGGAGGATGTCCCAAAGTGCTGAACAGTCAGGGGTCTGGGGTCATGCACAGCCATGAAGTGAATGACAAATTTTATTAAGAGGAGGTTGCTGCCCAGATCACCAGGAGACAATCCCTTCTCTTTTCGAACAGAGCCATGGGATCTTTAGTCCACCTGAAGAGGCAGTTGGGTCTTTGGTTTAACATCTCATATGAAGGACTGCACCGCTGACAATGTTGTGCACCTCTAGCACTGCTTTGGAGTGTCAGCCTAGACCAGAGAAGTTCAACCTCTGAAGGTTCATCCACAACCCGTGACTCAGAGATGAACGTGCTACCATTCAACTAGGCTGACACCTACCAATACAAACTAGAGCCTGCAAGAGAGGCAATACTGATTTTTTAAAAAGGTATTTCTCAGTCCTGTACTTCAATCAAAAAGCTACAATAAAATATTATTGTGGGGAAAAGTATATTCAACATTAATGCTTTATTATTAGTGTTTTGAGAAACTCCTATATTGTGCTATAGCTGCATAAAGCTGCGATGATGTTCAGACCTGAACACATTCAGTAAATATCAACTGAAACACCACCATCTCATAACAGATTTAATATAATAATTATGTGGTACCTTTAAAATCTCACAAATTACAGTGACGTCCTGTAGCTCAGTGTTTAGAGCACTCGCCTAGCAAGCGAGAGACTTGGGTTTGATTCCTGGCAGGATGAAACCTTGGCAAGTTTCCTTACTGCACACACCTGATAATAATCCCTCAAGAAAAAAAATGAAATAATAATTTGGTCACTTCAATCCACAACTGTTTGTGGGACACTGCTGCGCGCAATTGGCTGCCGAGTTTCACCTACAAATATACAGTCGATTCACTTTACAGTATATTCTGTGAAGCGCTTTGAGATGTCTAGAAGACCTGAAAAGCACAATATCAAATGCACGGATTATTATTATTTATTATAAACTACACTCCTATGATTCTATGAGTTTTATTAGTGAATGTCCATTCAACAGCAATCAGCAGACAGGTGTTTGAGGTGTGCTCATTTGTTGTCAAGCCCAGATATATTCTCAGTGTTCATATTCACCAGGCAGAATGGAAATGGGCATGACTTTTACCTCTGGATACCAATGCACAACATTGTAACGTAGTGGTTGGGATTGATTTACATAGATTTATATAGGTTATACAACATGGAAACAGGCCATTTGACCTACCCTATCCATGCCAGTGTTTATACTCCACATAAGTCTCCACTCACTCCATACTCCATCCCTTCCTTCTCTTCCCTTCTCCTCATGTGCAAATCTAAGTTCCTCTTAATGCGTCCATATTATCTGATTCAACCACTGATTCAGGGAACGAGTTTCACATTCTCTTCTGTGTTAAGTTGTTTTTAGATCCCCTAGAGTGGATCACCTATCTAATACTTGTGCCCTCAGTTACAGAGTTCCCAATAAGTGGAAACAGTCTATTTATGCAATTTATTAAACCCTTTTATGATTTTGAACACCTCTATTAGGTTTACTCTTTAATGTCTCTTCTCTGGTGAAAAAGGCCTAACCTATCCCATCTATCCTGATAATAATAACCTGCCAGCCCTGGTATCATCATAGTAAATCTACACTGTACTATTTCCATGGAAAGATTCATAAAAGTAAGGCACAAAAGCTGGTTCCACAATGTATGTACACAGCCGGCCACCCCACTCCCTGTGTACCAACCATTTTGTGTATCAGAAAAATAGTTTGACTTCCTCATCATCAGCTTGCATCATTGTCACTCCCTGTTCGCTGTGTGACTGAATGAATTGCAAGTCAGCCTTTTGTTTTCCATGGAAGCTAAAATGGCCAATTTCTCTCTCTTAGGAGAATTACATAGAACTTTACAGCACAAGCAATTGTGTACTAATGTACTATTCTGTACATTACCCCTCCCTCTTGGTGAACTCATCCGCAGATATGGGGTCAACTTCCACACGTTTGCGGATGACACCCAACTCTATCTCTCTGGCTCCATCGCTGACTTCAGGAACACTGTTATCCTGACAGAATGTATATCAGACATCAAATCATGGATGAGAGCTAACGTGCTACAGTCAAATGTCAACAAGACTACGTTCACCAATGAATACACAGTAACTACACTTCACAGTAAAGCGCTTTGAGTCTGTTTGTCAGCAGTGATAAGGAGATTAATCAAATGCAAGGATTATTATATTATATCTCAGTGATTAATTTTGATTTGTGAAACTGAGCTGCAATAATTGATTTTTAGCTTCAATTTTTCAAATGATTGTTACCTCTATCTGGTGAACAAGTCTGAAGTCTGTGTTCCCCACTGCCAGATTCATGATTTTAAAATGTTTCCAATAACATGCTGATAATTATCAAATCACATAATAAATAATAAATAATAATCTTTGCAAATGATATAGTTCTTGTGATGTCAGGAAAAATCGCAAAGTGTTCCACAGGATTTTCGATAAACTGTAGTGACTGTGTATTTTGTAGGCGAACGGGGCTGCCATTGTGCAAACGATAATGCCCCACAAACAGCCATGAAATAAATGACCAATTTTATGCAGAGGATTATTGGCTGCATTATTGCCTCCTATAAGCCTTAGAATTACTATCAAAATTTTAGCCTCAAGAATCAAAAATGGTCATGAACCAATTTTAGATCTCACTAATCAGCTATTAATAGTTATTTAGAATAGTGATTTGATAACCTGACAAAATAATGCCAGCATGAGTGCCAAAACATAATCTGTTCAGTGATTTGCTGTCCTTATCTTATCACATGATAGATCACTGGCTGAGTTGATGTGTTATGTTATGATCAAAGTAAAGCATTTACTAACAAAATAAACCACCTTATAATAAACAAGCACCTGTTGCCTATACTAGGAATTGAGATTGGAAAATCTGATGTTGCTATGCCACTGAGGTTTTCATTCTTTGTTTACAGTGAGTCGATTTTACATCTGACATACATGTCAAACCTTTTTGACTGCATTCTGATTTTATTTTAGTCCCACTGATGTCTTTGTAGAACAATCAATATGTCACATAATGAATCACTTTAACAGCTGATGCTTTGCTCTAAGTCATCCATTTAGAAGATATTGCAAAACTGAAATGAGAGTAACTCCTTAATGTTACAGTTCAGCAGGTTCTATTATAATAAAGTTTGTTTTAACCTTCTCTTTGCTCAAGTCTCATCATGACATGATTGCTATGTGACTAAAATTACCCACCTGTTATCCATTGATTATCCACCTATTCCCAGATCTCAGGAAGTATTGCTATTGATCAGTTACCATAAGGTGCATTAATGCAAGCTAGCGAAGATCCATTTTTCACTTACTTAGAACTCATATAGTCTAAGCTGATATGTATCGGAGGCACTGAATGAAAACAAGGCATATTGGTGTAGGGAATTGAATAATAATCCTTGCATATCATATAACCCCTTTCACATCAGGAAGATATCCCAAAGATCTTCACAATATATATTGTAAGGTGTGTTTTGTGAATGAATCCAGCAGCCATGCAGTGCTGGGGTTGTGCTGCATTATTAGAGGTGCCGTGCTTCTGATGAGACATTAAACCGAGGTTCTGTCTGCCTTTCCAGGTGGAAGTTAAAGGTCCCATGGCACTATTCAAAAAGAGAAGGGAATTTCTCCGGAGTCCTGGGCAACAATCCCCCAAATATAATTGCTCACTTACTCTCTGGCAATGTGAGGGACATTGCTGTTTGTAAATTGTTTGCTGGATTCAATCACAAAACACACAGTCGATCCATTTTAGCTTGTGAAGATCTTTGGGATGTCTTACTGATGTGAAAAGGGTTATATGAAATGCACGGATTATTATTCATTCCCTGCACCGATATACCTTATTTCCATTCCGTGCCTCCCATACATATTGTGCACAGTTGAGATCAACAAAGCATGTGCCTTGTGGTGGTATTCCAATGCTCAACCCATCCTTAGGGTTCCATTAGTCCGAATGGAAAATCACAGTGGGTTTTATGTATTTCTATTGTTTTGTACTTACATGTCCAACTATTACAATTTAGCATAATCACAAATTTAAAAAAACTTGTGAAGAATGTTGTGATTATCAAGGTGAAGTGTGTGGGAATGAAGAAATGTTTCCATTTCAGGTACCCAGTGAGAACACAGTATTAAGCAGTCCCAGGTCAGTTATAAACTAGCTCTCTCTGCTGTGCCCCACCACAGAATTGCATCCCCACAGCCAAGGGCAACCAGATTGATAGCTGAAATTAGTCACTTGAATTATGAGGAGAGGCAGTGGAAGCTGAGAGCGTTCACACTAAAGAAGCTTGGGGCAGAATCTTAAAGAATTCAAGTTCTTAAAGGACATAGTTTTAAAAGCCAATTTGATGTTGTAATGGGAGGACGAAAGTAAAGGTCTTCTGTAAGAAAGACATCAAATGGGCTGAAAGCCATTCTTAATCCGAAATTCTGTTGTGATTTTGTGATAGATAAACTGCAATCTAATAATATGTTTAAGGTGATCAAAAATCTAGAATACAAAGTAATAATCACTGCTGTAAACCATTTAGCTTGTGACTCACAACTAGAACTGAATTCCCAAATAGCAGACAAAGCAAGCAACCAACATTGCCACCACTGTAATCATTTTAGAAATTGCTTTTACTTTTACTGTTAATCTCATCTATATTCAAGAGACAGGAATAGCGGGGATCAGGAGTACTGGAGACTATGTGGAATGGAACATAAACACATGCAGCGACGAGTTGGGCCAAATGGATTCAATGTAATCCAGCAACGGCAGGCTCACTGTGGATGCATGGCAGGAACAAAGACCTATATTATTATATATAATTCACAAGGGCTATTATGTTTGTCAACATGTGAGCATTTTATTGTTTCACACACACACATGCACGAACACACATACAAACAATGTGTATGTATAATCTACTAGTTCAGTGCAATTTCTGCTGTGATTTTTCTACCTTCAGTCAGCTAAAGTTGTAGATAAAATGAGAAATCGGTGGCGGTGCAGAGGTGAAACTGCTGCCTGGGGTTACCAATGTACCTAGTGCTGATATAAAGGCCTCATTCTTGCAGCTCTGGAACTTTCTCATATGTTATACAACAAAGAACACTCCCCTGCAGCACTCAACTGGGACATTGGTTTTGATGCTTTGTGATTCATTGCTAATTTGCTTTGTGCTACCTTTACTGGCTTGTTGCCGTGCCGATGAAAGTTAATTATCAGAGATCACCATCTGACAGCGCAATCCATTAATGTGGAGAGCAATCTAGCAAACAGCGTTGTGCCAGGGAACTAAAATTTATATCTCATTCAGTTGGCCTATTTCCTCAATAAACACATTTGTCAAAATGTTCCTTTCAAAACATTTCTTCGTTTTTCCTGCGCCAATGAAACATGACTAGGACAGTCCGCATCACTTTCTTTTTAAAATAAATGCACATGGTACCGATTTGTTTATCTTATAAATGTGAAATAAAATAAAGTTCGGTTTTATTTCCTTTTACAGTGCAAACTGTAAACCCCAGAAGTCTGGTTAAGTCTGAAAAATAAGAAATGAGTGTGTGCAGATACAAGTTGTGTTTACTATGGGGTGAAAAATGAACTGTTTCTTAACAGCTTATTGGGGTAAAATTCCAGGTGGGTCTGGATTTACCCATTAATACAACTTTTAGAGCATCCATAGTTCGTCAATTTCTTAAATATGGTCTTTAATTTCAAAGTCTGGTTTGGTTAAGAACTACAGAAAACAGCTTTCAAAGTAAAAACTGAATTGAAGAATTTGCCAAATTCTGGATGCTGTGAAATGCTGTTAATGGAGTGCACCTACATCCAGGTAGAATTTCTACCTCCTGATGTGTTAATGAATCTCTTCAGTAACATCACAATTTTCCATCTATTGCTAAAGATTGGTCATGTTTCTGGACCTCCCTTCCTCTCTCGTTCTCTGCCTTCAATCAAGCCTGATGCTGATTCCAAGATTTCACTGCTGCAATCCGTGTTCCCTCTAGTGGCTGTGATTGTTGTTGCTGATCCCAGAGCCCGGCATTTCAGGATCTCTTCATGGAATATTGGCTTTAGCTCACCAGTGATGATGAAGGCACTTTTCACCACATAGAATATTGCAGCACAGAAAGTGGCAATTCAGCATTAAGCCTGTGCTGGCATTTATCTACACATGATCCACTCTGCGTATGTCCATTTTCCTGCTTCTTGGTAGAGCTAATCAAGATAGGATCATTTCACGCATTTGTGAGTGAGTAACAAAAGACCATAAATGGAAGATTAATATCAGAATAAAGCAAGAGGGGCAACTTAGAGGAAACATTTTACATAGAAGGTTGTTAGAATATGGAATGCCTCACCAGACCGAGTCCATGACAGCATGTAAAAGAAGATTGGATAAATATTTGAGGAAAAATAATATTAAAGGATAAAGGGAAAGGGCAGCAGATTATGCTTAGAACCAATATCTCCATCGTGGGAGGTGCCAGCAGCTCAGGCACAACGAGGTGAACGGCCTCCTTCTGTCTGTGAAGGTTGTGATATTCCTAAACATGTGTCTGTGTTTCATCTGTAATAAGCTAGAAATGTCAACGTCCTTCTTTGTTGTTCCATGCAGAAATGAATGAACAGTTTATTCTTTGTTTATTAATTATTATCTGGGGATCCTTATGATGTTATGACATTATTTGCAGATAGTTGTGACGCTTGTTATGGGTGGAAGTTAAGCACTTGTGAACGAAGCAGCGGGGGTTCATAGTAGTTATCATTACAACAGAAATACACATATCCAAAGACACGCAGCAAGCAGTGAAGGTAAGCTCTGCCAGTCGATTATTCAAATATTAGTTTCCTCATCTTATGGCTACAGGTTGCTCATTATTACTGTGTATTAAATAACATCTGTTCCATAAATAAACTAATTACATTTTGAACATTGACAAGCTGTTATCCATTGCAATTTGAAATCAGTAAACATTTTATTTATTGGAGGCACCTGTTTTAAACAGCAAAATGATCAACTATTGCAAAACACATTCATGGTAAATTCATCCTGCAGCTGCATTCACTGAAACAGCTGGTTGAAAATAAGACCTTTTCTTACTTAATAATAATAATAATCCTTGCATTTGATATAGTGCCTTATCATGTCATTGGAACTTCTTAAAGCACTTCACCTGGTTCACTGTGAAGTGTTGTGACTGTTCCTTATTAATCATATTTACAGACTTTTTTCTCTATTGGGGAGAGGGAGTCATCCCAGTCAGCATCTGTCAACCCTGCAAGTCAAAGCCATAATGGGTAGGGTGGTCCTAGCTGGACAAGCAGCGGCAAAGCTTGTCAGACAGCAATATCAATGGCAAGCTACGCAGTTTTAGTTGGTTAGACTCCAGCATTACCCCAACACACACTCTGGGGTCCACAAGCCTTGGCTCTTGCCTAACTGCGCCTAATACTTTCTGGAATTAGGTAAGCAGGATGCATCCCTCCAGGGAGATATTGTGCATTCCATTCCAATAATCTATCTCTGGGATTTCCATATGTAGGTGGAATGCATGGAATTCTCGGCTTGGTTTGGATACTCTTATGCATGATGATGAGTTTCCGTATGTGTCAGACACCTGGTTGACCCAAAAAAAAATCTCTATTCCTCAATCTTTTGATATCATCTTGGTTCAGTTGGTGCCTGCTGACTTCTCGATCAAAAGGTTGTGGGTTCCAAATTATTCAGACTTAAATTAAGGTTGGTGTTATACACAGAACATTTGGGAATGTCAGTTGCAAATTGAATTTCCACATTATAACCATGAATTGCCAAAAGTGCTATTAAACCAGACTTTCAGACCGCTTGTTTCATAACTTATTTATAATGTGATTTAAAATAGCAGAGATCACTGTGGAGTGTTTCGGGGTTCTGGATCAGATCTCCTCATGTCCCTTATACACATTAATGACTTGGATTCGCAGACCCAGTGTAAAGTAGTTAAATCTGCAGGTGACACAAGGTGGGAGATGTAAAATCAGAGGAGGTAAGCAAAGATCTTACAAAGATAGCTTGATAAGGTACACAGGCCAATAACTGATAAATGAAGATCAATACAGAAAAATGCAAGGTGCTGCGTACAGAAGGTAGAAACACATATACTCCATGGTTGGGATACAATATGCCAAACAGGAGACTGAAGGAGATCTAAATAATAATAATAATAATAATAATAATCCTTGCATTTGATATAGCGCTTTTCACGTCGGGAGGATGTCCCAAAGCGCTTCACAGAATATACTGCAAAGTGAATTGACTGTATATTTGTGGGCGAACGCGGCAGCCAATTGCGCACAGCAATGTCCCACAAACAGTCGTAGATTGAAAATGACCAATTTATTATTGTTTTGGTTTTTGGAGGGATTATTATTAGGTGTGTGGAGTAAGGAAACTTGCCCAAGGTTTCGCCCTGCCTGGAATTGAACTCAGGTGTCTTGCTTGCAAAGCAAGTGCTCTAACCACTGAGCTACAGGACTCCACACTAACATCTAGTGTGTTATGTGACTCCCTTGACCAATGCAGTATATAGCATGAATATGACGCTGGGGGATCTGAACGGAACTGACCTGGTAATATAGTCCAGCATCCTCTTTGCCTTGTTTATTTCTGCCTCAGACTGTTTTGACATAAAAACATAAGAATTTGCTAGGTGAAAGAAGACCAAGGTCAATTTAGTTCGCCTTTCACCATCCTGGCAGATGCTTGATATGCTGTTTCTCAAACTATATGCTGTATCCTGAGATATTATTTTCTAGCAGAAATCTATCTAATTTGTTCTTGAAACAAATGACATAGTGAGTCATCTAACACCCATAATATCTCTAATCATTATCTCTTTGCAAGATCTTTGCTGCTTTGCTCATTCAACAGTTACCCCAACTTGGCCTCATCTACAAATGTTATTATATTTCACTGGGTCTGTAAATCCAGGTCATTAATATTCAATCAGGAGAAGTTAAAATCTGTTATGCAGAACAAAGTCAAAGTCCTTGAAAAGGAGTACAATCTAGAGAATTGACATCATGTCAAAATCATGGATCTCCTGGTAGTACATTGTTTCATGGAATGATCCTGATCCCAATATGATCCATCTGGCGAAATGCTGCTGTGGGAAGGAAGGAGAGAGGAATAATTGAAAGTCGAACCAATTTGTGTTATTGTCACAGTGAAGATCCTGAATAAGGTACAATTTTATCTAAATGGATCCCATTTACAATGCTATTGTACAATCCATCTCTGAAATGGGGATTACAGGAGCACACTGAACTGAGACAACCCTAGGTCTAAATCAGTCACTGCATTCTGATGCTAAGCACCTTCATCATGTTACACAAGAGCATGCCCATGATGATGTTGCATATTATAGATTCATGCATTTTACAGAAAAATCTATAGGAAGAGAGATCATATTAAAATGAGGCATTTCAACTACTATGTAGAAGAGGTGATCATCCATCTGAATTAAGAATATTAAATACACCTTGTGATTGGGATACAAAGCCATTACACGTTAAAGGGAAAAGAACTGTTAAAAAATGTTAAAAATGTCAAAAGAATCCTCAACCTAACTCTTTACTTTTACACTATTATATTGGGTTACCTCTGAAACAGGAATTCTAATTTCTGTATTACGTAACAAAACATTTGATATTGTGCCTCATCGCATCATTAAAGCATCTCAAAGAGCTTCATAGCATTTACAGTAATAAGTATTTCTAGGGGAAATGTGGCAAGCAATTTAAACACAGCAATGTCCCCAAAACAGCTGTAAAGTGAATGCCTAATTATAGCTGGAGGGTTGTTGGTCAGGACATCAGGAGAAAATCCCTTCTCTTTTCGAAGAGTGTCATGAGATTTTTATTGACCACCTGAACAGACAGACCAGACTTTGGTTTAAGATTTCATCCAAAATATGGCATTTCCAACAATTAGTGCATCAACAGCACTGTATTGAGGTGGAAGCTCAAAGTCCCAGAATGGGATTTGAACCCACAACCTTCTAAATCAGAGATGAGTGCTACCGGGGCTGTCACCTAAACTCCTTAATTAGTGCTGAAATCTATTTATTTACTTGGTAAATAAAAGCAAAATAAAAACCTTTGTTATAACCTGGAATCAGAAATTTGCATCTGAACTTAAAGTCAATTGACGGTCAAGTATTTCTTGACAGGCAAAATAGCTTTTATTCTGCTATTCCATAAATGCTTTACAGTTGTGCGAGTTTGTCATGGAAAAATGACCATCTTAAGTCTGCACCATAAAGATTGTAAATGTAACAATGTTGAAGAATCAGCCTTGTTCACATTCCTACAAAAATCAGGTGGTGCCCATTGAACCATGAAATGAGTAACCATCTGTTTGTATCTGAACCAATAGACCTGATCTAATAATCTTGTTTCAAAACTCCTGAAAAATTATTTATTTCCTTTCCTCCCTGTAACTCTTCATCTACCAAAACATTGACTCAAAAGTTGCCAATTTGAATCAAAAAATCATTGAATTTTACAGCATAGAAAGAAGCTATTCAGCCTATCTAGTCTGTGCCGACTTTCCGAAAATGCTATCCATTTCCTTTCATCCATGATCTCTAGACTTTATAGTATATACAGCACAAGTATAACAATATAATACAAAATTACATTTATATAGTGCTTTTCCCAAGGCACTATATCCTATGAAGTGTTTTGAGATATTCTTCCAACATGAAAGACAATACACCAAATGTACAGTTTATCATTTTATTGTTCTTATTTAATCCCACTCTCCTTCCTAACACCATTTTAAATGACAGACAAGCTACAAAGGAAATGCAAAATACTGCAGATGCTGGAAATCTGAAACAAAAACAGAAGTCGCTGGGAACACTCAGCAGTTCTGACGAAGAATTGTGGACCCGAAACATTGACTCACTTTCCTTTCTCCATAGATGCTGCCTGACCTGCTGAGTGTTCCCAGGGACTTCTGTTTCTGGTTCAGATTTCCAGCATCTACAGTATTTTGTGTGTTGTAAGCTACAAAGAAGGTTCAGAGGAAAAAAACTGAAGAGATAACAAAACTGAAAATACAATGAAGTTGCAAAGCGTGAATTAATCACCAGATGCAGGTAGGGACAGCGAATTCAATTCAACCAAACAAAGAAGGTGAACAAAGGTAAGCACTTGGAAGTGAGACAATGAACTATTAATTAGAGGGAGACAGTATGCAATGGAACACGGGCTGTCATCTTGGGAAGTGCAGTGTGATATATGTGGCAAAATCCAGAGTCAATGAGGGAATGATGCTGGTAAGCCTGAAGATACCGCAATCTGGTACAACTAGGATACTCTTTGTAACTTATTTTATGATTGGCGCATAGTACCTTTAGCTAAAATATAATTGGAACAGGAAGAGCCATTCAACTCTTGAGGCCTGTTTGGCCATTTTATTTAGAATATTAAGGGGTAAGGAGAAAAGGTTGGAAAATGGGAATAAAAGATCTGCCATGATTTAATAAAATTAACAATAATCTTTGCATTTGATACAGCACTGTATCACGTCTTCGAAACATCTCAACGCACTTCACAGAATATACTGCAAAGTGAATAGACTGTATATTTTGTGGGCAGCCAATTGTCATGGATTGAGTGACCATATTTTTAAATTTTTTAAAATTTTTGTTTTGAAGGGATTATTGCCCCGGAAATGCAATCCGCCAATCGACTAATAACCAGGTTCCTACGTACTGCTAGGTAAACAGCGTCATGTAGAGTAAGGAAACTTGCCCACGTTTTGCCCTGCCCGGGAATCAAGCCCAGGTCCTCTCGTTTGCAAGGCAAGTGCTCTAACCACTAAGCTACAGGACTCCACCAATAATAACATTAATAAAATGTGTCTCAGCCTGGCTCAGTTGAAAGCATGCTCAACTCTGAGTCAGGTGTTTGTTTGCTCATTCAGGAACCAGCTTGAGGCTGTGATGGTGAAAATGGTAAAATGGGTATTCTGAAAGCATGAGATCAAATGGGCCAATGGCCTTTGTTCACCCAAAGCTCTCTTATGATCATGTGTTTGAATCAAATGATAAGTGAACTTTTCCTCAGCATTATGCATTTTGTCAATTTCTGTCAGTTTCAAAAGATATGTCAAAAATGTTGGCTTTATTAGAAATAACATGATACTCAAATCTGCAGTGCATACTAATAAGATCAATTCCTGAGTTTAAGACGGAGCTGTGAGGAAAGATTGACTGACCTTGGACTTTTATCTCTCAAACAGAGAAATGCCAAGGGGAATTAAAAGGTATTAAAGACAATGAAGGGTTTGAGAAATTTGAATTCAGATACATTTTTCTGCCATATACAAGATTCAGAAAAAACAGTTGTATCTTCAAAACAAAGAAAACAAAAGAGAATGGGAAATTAGGATATATAGATTTTAGTTAGAAAGGTGATGGGTTTGTGGAATTAAAGTGAGGTGGTAAAACAAGGAATTAAAATGGTTTCAAAAAGTAAATAGATTATTTTCAGTCAAGTAAAAGGGACAAGTGTATTAAAGAAATCTTGTGGGGCATTGAATGGTTAGGCAAACAACACCAACTTGCATTTATATAGCACTTTTCACACAGGGTAGCAACTCGGAGCCTTTGACAGTGGTGGAGCTTGACACTGAGCCAGGGTAGGGGTGAGATGATGTAGGCACGGTCAAAGAGGGAGGTCTTAAGATGTGATCTAAAATTGGGGAAGTAGGGGTCAAGGCAGAGAGATGAGGGTGAGAATTCCAGAGTTTGTGGCATAGTGGCTGAGGGAATGGCCACTGACGGTGGAATGTAAGGAACAAAGGACATGCAGGAGGCTGGAGCCAGACGAACGGAAGTAGTGGGTGGTGGCATGAGAAATAAGCAGGACGGAGAGGTAGGGAGGTGTCAAGGTGTGAAGGGATTTGTAGACGAGTGTGGGGAGCTTGAATTCAATCTGTTCTGTGATAAGGAGGCAGTGAAGCCTGGTGAGGACTGATGTGATGGGGGTACGGAGTATTGAACAGGGAGTACACAGGCGATTTTGGAGCAGATGGATTTTGTGGATAATGGAGCTGAGGAGACAGGCAAGGAGAGTGTTTGAATAGTCAAGGCAAAGGCATGGACGAGGGTTTCGCCTGTGTTGGGAATGAGGTACAGGCAAGGTGGGCAAAATAATGGAGGTGGAGTAAAGTGGTCTTGATTAAGGATCGGATGTGAGGTAGGAAGGAAAGCTGGGGATTGAACCTGTCGCCCAGGTTACATACAGGTTCGGTACGTCTTAGGAATAGGTCGGGGAGATTGAGAAGGTCAGAGCAACAGGACAGAAATCATTGATGGGAGTCAAGTAGTATGGCTTCCATCTTGTCGACATTCAGCCGCAGGAAAGTCGTGCTCACCCAGGCCTTGATGAGTAACAAACAAGCTGACAGAACATCAGCAGATCTGGAGTCACAGCTAGAAGCAAAGAAAAGTATTGTTTGGAAGGGGGCCACTCAGGCCATTGAGCTTTACAGCAGCCTCTGCCAGAAATTATAACTCTGTCATTGCAGATCTGTATTGCAATAAACATCTCAAAAGGACCTTCAAATGGGCTTTGATCTAATTAATAGGCATTTTCAAAAGAGCAAGAATGACAGCAGCTAACACATTATAAGGAATGGGCATTCAGTTGTTGTAAATGACAGAGATTAAGCACCTGTTCAATTTGAAGTGATTTATTTTAAAATGTGCCCCCTCATGAGAAAATTCAATCAACTTGTAAATTAACCAATTAAGTATCGAGTGCCAACATATAAAACTGCTCCATGAGTACACATTGCTCTCTCTTGCTTTCGTTTGAATTACATAACTTAAATTAGGTAGGCAGTTGCAATTTTTATCCTTTGTTTCAGAAGTCTTATGTAGATTTCTGAGACTAGTTTGCAGAAATATTGATTCAAGTTTCCCCATCACCCGCACCTAAAAATAAATTGTTTAATAGAGGAAACCAATGTACTTATATTTAACTGAAGAAAGATAAATAGAGAAGTGGATATCAAGGTAGAAATCTAACTGAGGGGTTCACAAGATTGGTTCATGAGGTCCTTCGGCCCATCTGATCTTGTCCCTCCACAACTTTTTTTTAAAAGAGTGCAGCATCCTGGCATCAACTATCCATCAACTATGTTCCAGGTTGTAGTCACCCTTGAATAAAGAAAAACTTCTTGCTATTTATCCTTAATTTGCCCTTTACAACTCTAAACCTATGTCCTGTCTTGGTACATCTTATAGTATTGTTCAGTTGACATTCTAAATTGCAAGAGCTCAGGTTGAATATTATTATCTTCAAAACTGCATTACTTCCTTAAATGTTATTACAGATATATACCGTGACTTTGTATTTGAATTTTTCTCCTTAAGTTGTGAATCTTTGTTTTGTTCCTCTTGAGTTTCCGTACATATCACCTCTTTTGCATCAGTACACTGAGAGGAGTTGAGGTGTGGAGAAATTAAAATGACAAAGAATTGAATGTTCCAAGTATTAATTAAATAGCAATAAATATTCATTGACAACTGTAAAAAGTTAAGAAATAACTGCTAGTTTATTAACACGGTACATACAGATTTCTACTTTGTATTCAAATATGTCTCCAGTTTTACCACAGGCTGATGATTAAATATGCATTTCTGAAAAAAATATTTTTCTGTGCACTGACATAATAGTGGTTCCTTAAAATGTCGTCTTGTTTTAATTTGCTGGATTATTTCTGTGATATTGAGATTTTCTAGTGTTGGTTGGGAATTAAAATAGGGTCATTGGCCCCATGCCAAACTTTTAAAGTTTTCCTGATTTCCTACTTAAATAAAAACAGAAGGAGCTGTATTATTATTATTATTATCTTTGTTCTTCCTAACAGATTTCAGAACAAAATCACTGCTTCGTAACAACAACAACTTTTAGTGTCTCAGAGCTCTTATCAGTGGTGGAACCTGACTCTGAGCCGGGTCGTTGGGGGGTGGGAGGGGGCCGTGAGAGTTTACTGTAAGCACGGTCGAAAAGTAAGGGTTTCAGGCGGAACTTGAGAGAGGGCCAGGCGGAAGGATTGAGGGACAGTATTCCAGAGGGAGCAAGGGACAAACAGGAGGCCGGTGTCAGTCGAGCAGAGTGTGGATTGGGGAGTGAGGAGGTCAGAGAGGTAGGGAGGTGCCAGAGAGTGAAGGGATTTGAACACAAGTGTGAGGATCTTGCAGTCAACCCGTCAGTGGTGGGGAGCCAGTGGAGGCTGGCCAGAATTGGTGAGATGTGGGTACAGAGTTTGATCCAGGTAAGTATGTGGGCAACAGAGTTCTGAATGAGCTGGATTTTTTGAATGGTGGAGCTGGGGAGATTGGAGAGGTGTGTGTTTGAGTAATCCAGGCGGGAGGTGACAAATGCATGCACACGTATCAAAATATAAAAAGAACCTGCAGTGTAACGAGACCGCATCATTTGAACTTTAAGAAGACTTTATAATCCAAGAAATAGAAGATGAAAGAGTTTATCAATGTCACCTCATCACTGGGACGTCTATTATCTCTGAACACACTCCATAGTGTGTTATTCTTGTAATATATATAAACCTAGCAATTTCTTACTGATTTTCATTGTATCGATTGTCAGTAGACTACAATGGTGCACAGTGACAGACAGCAAGCTCCCACAATTGAATCACATGTTTTAACAGGCTGCGATACTGTGTCAGGCAATTTGACATGCAGCTATATCAGAATTTACTTTACTGACTTGCACAAGGAAGCATCAGAACCTCTGTCTGTTTTTAATGAAATTATAATTAGGTTAGCTGAAAGGTCACTTATTAGTGTGTTCAGTTCCAATTTTTGTCTGGATGAATAATGTTACAAGCAAACTTGTCCGGAAATTGGTTGCAGATCCCACAGGTTATAAATACAATCTCACTATTTAACAGATAACTTTATAAAGCTTACATATAGAGGCCAGGGAGAAGCCTTTAGTCCTGATATTTTACTGTTACAACTCAGGAGGGCAATAAGGAAATAGGTAATGAAAAGGGATAATGTGGCATCTAAAAAAAAATTGTAATGTGCCTATTATTTGAGAGGCATTGAACAAGATACTCCGTGTAAGAGAGTCTAACTGCATATGGTGAACTATTCTGCAAAACAACACAGTCTGAGAATATATGTGCAGCTGGGATTGATAACAGCCAAAGTATCTCTTTTACATGGAACTAATATACATGAGATGATATTAACATTTCCCAGAATGTACCCTGACATTACAGTTAAAGCCAGATCAATAGCCAAAATATGCTAAATATATATTGAAATTGGTCAGTTATCACATTCAACAAGACAACAACAAGATTGCATTTATAGAGCGCCTTTCACGTCGGGAGGACGTCCCAAGGCGCTGGACAGTTGGGTCGGGACCCGAGCAGGGGGTCTGGGTGAGGGGAGGGAAGGGAGCGAGGAGGGGGTAGAGAGTCGAGAGGGGAGCTGAAGGCATTCTATGTAACCATGATCAAAGAGACTCTCACTTTCATTGACTTTTATATATAACTCTAACAATTCACTTTTGTATGCTTTTATGTTGATTTCCATTTATCCTTAGATTACTAGTATTATTTGATCCAATAATGTTTGCTGAGATATTATTGGGGTTCTGTCGCTGAACAAGTTGACCATGCATTGGAGTTGAATTATTATTACTGGATTTACCCAATGATACTTCAAGTATTCTTTCTAATGCCAACAGTTTGTGCAGCAATTCAGCTTCCTGACCATATCAACCTTCTTTCAAACAGGTTGCCTGCTATAGTTTTGGTTAAAATGATGAGATTTTTTGTTTAACCTTTGCTCAGATCAAGTATAACCAACTTGCATTTATATAACATTTATATAGCGCTCTTCATGTAGGGTAGGCCCTTCTTGATAACCTGCTGTTAACTTTATGCTTGCATCTCTGGTTCTACTGCTTCTATGCATCCCAAAGTATTGTTCTGGGTTTAAATTCTCAAAATCATTTAAAATTTTAAGTGTCTCAAAATGTAATTATAGACATATGCAACAAGGTAAGCAATTCACCAACCCACAGAAATCCCTCACTCCCCCATTGCTTAAATGGAAAGGGTCTACTGCATTTTTAATGTCGCAAGAAAGGTTGAGTAATATACCCACATTCAAAAGACTTAATTTAGATCACATGCATCTTTAACAAGTAAAAATGATCATTCACTTCATGGCTGGTTGTGTGGAAATTGGCTGCCATGTTCACTACAAAACATACACTTTACAGTAATTTCTGTGAAATGTTTTGAGATGATGTGATAAAGCGTTATATCAAATGGAAGAATTATTATTATAGAGATAGATTTTCCAATTTGTTGCTTTTATCAAACACTATTATTACAGATCCTTAAGGAAGAAAACATATAACTGAAGTTAAAACAAACCTTCTAATTCAAAATGGAATCATGCAGCTGAAATTCCTTTGGGGTAAATTCATTTGTCACAATTTATAACAATTGAAGCTACAATATGCAACCATATCAAAGCCTATTTTTCTCTGAAGATAACATTTTATTAAATACGCCAAATGAAAGTAAACAGCAATTTTTCTGACAATCAAAATCAGTCCTGGTAGGATCCAGTGCCTTGTGTTAAAAATTGTATGAATTTTATTTAAACTTGAACATCCATAGCCTTTTGAAATCTAGTTTTACGTGAGTTTTATTAATGTGCTATTTGGATGGGTAACACACTGTATGATAATGCTTCAATACGTTACAAAAGGTCAATACTGACAGTAGGATTGTGCGATCAAAACAACCACCAGTGAAATAAATGGGGGCACTGAGTTAACAGTGGAACTTTGCTGTAATATTTTAGCAAAATTCATTCAGTTTGATTGATGTTGGTTCTGTTTAGAAGTGCTAATTAAATTAAAAGCTCTAGGAACACAGCTTAGAAGGAAAACTTTCAAGTGCATTTATGTATTCAAAGAAGCAAATCACTTCAACCCAGAAGAAAATGGGTGCAAAATCAGAGCGTTAGACTTGCACAGAAATAAACTAGTAATTAAATCAAGCGGCATCAAGAGGTTATGGTTAATGCGTGCAACAAATATTCTAAGGAATATAAATCATGCCTTTCAATGGTGCTGTAAATTGCACTGCTCTGGTAAGCTAATGTAAACAATGTATCACCCACTTGACATTTCACAAATACTAAAATCTCTTATTTATTTTGTTGAATATATTATGAGGTACATGTGTTAAATATATTGAGAATTTTATTTTTGCTTTTTCTCAACCAACAAGAAAAGATGTCACAGACTGTATTTGTATAAAATTTTTCAAAATGTATTTCTTTAGGTTAACTGGCAGAACAAGAGGTTGCAGAAGCATTCAACTAATGTTGACAGATATCTCACAAAAGTGACTAGTATTTACTGAAATAAAAATTGTGCAATTTATATTGAGGGTCAAACTGGACAAGTCATGATTTTCTATGGTCTATACAACAACAACAACAACAACAACAACAAGATTCCATTTATAAAGCGCCTTTCACGTCAGGAGGACGTCCCAAGGCGCTGCACAGTTGGGTCATGACCCGAGCAGGGGGGAAATGGTCAGGGTGAGGGGAGGGAAGGGAGGGAGCGAGGAGGGGGGAAATGGTCAGGGTGAGGGGAGGGAAGGGAGGGAGCGAGGAGGAGGAAGAGAGTCGAGAGGGGAGCTGAAGGCACGGTCAAAGAGAAAGGTTTTGAGACCGGCCTTGAAGGAGGAAAGGGAGGAAGCAAGGCGAAGGCACTGGGGATAGAGTTCCAGAGCCTAGGGGCTGAGAGGCTGAAAGCCCGACCACCGATGGTAGGGCGGTTGGGGCGGGGGACGTGGAGCAGACCGGAGCCGGAGGAACGGAGGGTACGGGCAGGTAGGTAGGGGGATAGTAGGTTGGAGAGGTCGGAGGGAGCAAGGCCGTGAATGGCCTTGTAGGTGAGGATGAGGATCTTGAATTCGATCCTCTGGGGGATGGGGAGCCAGTGGAGGCGAGCGAGGGTGGGAGTGATGTGGTCCCGAAGCCTGGTGCGGGAGAGTACACGAGCTGCAGAGTTCTGAATGACCTGCAGCTTGTGGAGGGAGGTGACGGGAAGGCCGGCGAGGAGAGAGTTCCCATAGTCCAGCCTTGAGGTGACAAAGGCGTGAACCAGCATTTTCCAGGGTTTATATTGCATGATACAATCTGGGATTCTGTTATCTGAATTAATATGTTCATACAAGGGATTGTGAGCTTTGACACAGTCAGGAAAACAGTTCACTACTCACACTTCATGCTGACCTTTTTCAATTGATCCAGAATCAATCCAGAGATGCATCTGCAACTGTCCTGCTTCTCATGTAGATATAAAGCCTTGGGTTAAACAACAGCAGCTATTGTCTTGCTGCCACTGGAATGAATTGTAATGTTACTTGTACTTTTTCTGATATCAAGCTTTGGATGCAATCATTGATGTTCAATGTTTTTGTTTTATCCAAGAGGCATACGAGTGACTCCTTCTTTGCTTCAACAAAATGGCATCACTTTTTTGATGACTTTTAGCAGTTCAATTATGCAAACAAGATACGGAGTTGGTTTGGGAATACTCTGTAGGTTAAAATGGGTTACAAGACAGCATAACCCATTTTATCTTGGGTTGATGTGATTTGTTTCTTTGATTACATAAATACACTTGAAAGTTTTCCTTCTTAGCTGTGTTCCTAAGCTTTAAATTAAATTAGCACTTCTGAACAGAACCAGCATCAATCAAACTGAGTGAATCTTGCTAAAATATTACAGCAAAGTTCCACTGTTATCTCAGTGCCCCTAAAAGACACTTAAATATACTTAAGTGTCTTTATCGTAAGTTAATGTTTGCATTCTACATAGAAGTCTATCTGTTCAGGTGAATATTAAAGATCCCATGACACTATTTGAAAAGAGATGGAAGTTTCTCACAGAGGCCTGGCCAACAATCTCCCAATTAAAATTTGCATTCACTTCTTGACTGTTTATGGGACATTGGCACAAAGATAACTGAAGTCTGGATTTTTTTGTCCCAAAGTAGGATCTAAATGAAAGGTACCAAGTTTCTTCTCATTTACAAGTACAATGTGGAACTCACTGCTGGAAGATGTAGTGAAAGCAAATAGAATCAATGTATTTAAGAGAAAATTGCAAAAGGGAAGGGAATAGACAGGTATAGGTGAGGGAATAGGAAGAGTGGGGGATTGTGTGGATTATAAACTCTGGTGCAGGCCAGTTCGACCAAATCATCTGTTTCCATGCCATATCATCTATCTTCTATCTATCTATACTAATAAAATGACAATGTCTGTCTGCGCTTCAAGAACAATCTCAGTAGCTGATTGACATAGAGACATTATTTGTACCTCATCAAAAAGGTCTTGCATCTGGGTGTGACAAGGGCATATTTGTTTCTGTGTATCTCCTATCGTTCATGCGTTATTTTCAGTTTTGAGTTTTTCGCTGCTGTTACACCTGGTGGCCGCTGCTGTTACACCTGGTGGCACTGTGGTATCATGCATCACAGAGCACGTATGTATGTGCGTACGCATGCACTGCAGTTACACCTGGTGACCACGCTGGCTGACCATGGCGCTGTGGCATCCTGTGCCACAGAGGATGCACCTAGCCAAGAGGCGGAAAGAAAATAAAGAACACAAACAAAGCTAAGCCATGGCAACAACAACAAAATTATATTTTTAAAGCACCAAGTCCTCCCACTAAGTCCTTTCAAAAGGATTCCTCCCACAGGAGTCCTCTCAAATGAGTATAGATAAAGATGAAATGTCTGTCTGTGTGTCTGTCTATGTGTCACTCTACATTCTATATTGGGTCCTTTGGTTCCAAGCAAAGCTGCAATGGGTACATACAATGGGTACTCTCTATATAACTCTAACTAACAATAACTTACATTTATACAGCACCTTTCCAACATTGCAAAGAGTTTCTCAGAGCCAACAGGGAGCACGGAACTTGGAGAAGAGGAGGGAAAAATTAAGGTTTGTTAACCAAAAGTGTGCCAAAGAGATACAATTTTATTTTTTAGAGGGTTTTGAAACATAGGAGAAAAGGAACAAGGCAACTAGATTTGGGGAGAGAGTTTTGGAGAGCAGGGACATTATGGCTGAAGACGTAGCTGCGAATAATAGGACATAGGGAATTACATCATTTAGCTCAAATATTTTATCAAACTTGGCTTGGTATTTGTTTAACAATAATGAAAGATTTGGATTCAGACCAATATTTATATGCTCCAAATGGTACTTCAATCAATGTTACATTAATTTGGCATTACCTCTAGTCAGAGAGCAAACCAGCAAGGTGAAATTAAACTGATAGCACAACAAAAAAGGTTATAGCCTCCTGAGTCATGCATTATGAACATTAGTTAAGAAATGTGGTAGATAATATATCGACAACCTTTAAGTAAAAGCTACAAATCAATAAAATTGTGAAACTAATGGATTTCGTGATAAAAAAACGATTTGCTATTCCTTGATTTAACAGTGCATCTAAAATTTTTAATGGACCATTTCATTGATAAGATTGTTTACATTGCTTAATACAAGGGATACTCCCAAAGTAATGCCTCCTATTTATTTTGTGAAAAATAGTGAATGGTACAGTAATTAAACACATGCACAAGATACTTTTATATATCCCTCCTCTGCTGTGAAAGTTTTGTTTTCTTCTAACTAGATGGAGGCAGATGACAGCAGTGGGTGCCACAAATATTAACCATGTTTCACAAGGAAACCAGAAAGGCCATTTACACATAATTTTACCATAACGGTACTGGTTCTACATTGTGTAGATCGTGACGATGAATTTGCGGGGAAATAACTACACCGGTATATTTATAAAAGGTTTTTATGTCTATGTTAGGTTTTGTAAGTTAACAATGAAAATGAACAATGAAAGAATTTTGAGAAAATAGAAAGGAGGCATTACTTCTGGAGTATCCCTCGTATAAGAATTTCGTCTCATTCACAATTGAAGATGAACAGGATATTAAACATAATCTGCCATTAACAGATCACACTGTCTAAAACAAAATAATCATACTTTCCCTGTTGGCCTTCACAGAAATTAATAGTCCATTTTTATTTTGGAAAAGTCTATTTACAAAAGTGAATTGCAATATTTTCAGGCATGAAATTACGTACAGTCTTTTACTTACATTACATGAAATTACATACAGACCGTTTACTTGTAAAATTTACTATTGTGCAAAATTGTTCTCACATTCAGTCTTAAATTGGAAACTAGTTATTTTAAAGAACTACAGAAAACCTGCTTCCAATTTAAGGTTGAATTTTAAAAAAATGTCACAATGATCTTAAATTTGAAGACGAAAATTGTCTTGCAGGCAGATTTTGGGCCACAATTTGTATAATTTCTGACGTAGATAAGTTTTTAAATTGTTTGCCAACTGCTAAGGCACAGCAGTATAATACGATTGTCTTACTCAAGTAGTACAATACTACTGAAACCATATGACTGGCAAATGTAGGATAATAAATAGCTGGTAGCGAGTTAGAAGGCTGCAATCCAATAAGGCATCTCTGATGATATCATGCATCATGAGCGTGAAATCTGAGCAGTTTATGAATGTCAGCAGAACCTCTAGATTAAATTACTTCTTTAAATTCACAGCTAGCTATTTGTTACTTAGTATAATAAGAGCTGAGTTGCTTATTCTAATTTGTTCTAAAAGTACAGTATTCCTTTTGACATTTCATAGCATTAGGTTTGTTTTGGGGTCAGCCGATTGTCTGTCAAATGCAGAAACCCAGTCTCCAAACCACAATGAATTTTACATATCCACAAATGGGAATTTCCTGGAGGCATGTAACCTGTTTACTTAATTCCAGGAGAATGTACCTAAAGTAGTTGAAAGAGTTTATAATACGTCTAAACTCTTAAAATCAATCTTACATAACCTTTTTATATCAAGAGAAAACTGCAAGAGTTGGAAGTGCATTTTTGTGTATGCATCAAGTGGCCTGATGATTACAGATAGTCATAATCTCTCCCTACCATAGTCATGGTCTCCACCAAAATGTATCTGGAAGAGAAACAAAGCTGATAGTTGCCTAGGACCTGGAAGTATATGGAATCACATGCACGTGATAGCTATGAAAGCACGGAAGTGGATTACATGTTAACAAATTACTCTGTATACACGTTATATATGAAATCATATTGTTTCCTATTGTTCATTTACAGCAGTAAAAAGGTATAGAACTCACGAATGCTACAAATACTATTTAGTTACAAAAGAATGTTGGAAAGCTCTCAGTTGATGTACAGTATTCCATATTTGCAATAGATGGGCTCCAAATTATTTCAAACCACTTTGTGCAAGTAGTGATGGTTATACCATTTAGGCATGTGGATATAATCAATGGTCGGGAGAGACTGTGACTATTTGAAATAATCTGGGCTCTTATGGCATACACAAAGAAAACTTCCATTAACTCTTGTGATTTTTTATAAAGAAAGTATATGTAAGATTGATTTTAAGAGTTTAGATGTGTTATAAACTCCATCACCTACTATATGGTCATTAGTGTAGCTGAGCATCCAGCTTTCTGTTTTGCAATGACACTTCATTCATATTTAACCTGAAAAATGTCATGAATAAAAATAATTTGGTCTTACCCCAGGTTCTTGTTCACAAGAATAATATTCCTTACGCTTGATACTTCACAGAAATGAAGACTATAGAAGGTTTATAGCATTGAAGGAAGCTATGCAGCCCATCATCATGGAGTCCTGTAGCTCATTGGTTAGAGCACTCGCCTTGCAAGCGAGAGACCAAGGTTTGATTCCCGGCAGGGCAAAACCTTGGGCAAGTTTCCATGCCTGATAATAATCCATCAAGAACAAAAAAATAAATAAATTGGTCATTTCAATCCACAACTGTTTGTGGGACACTGCTGTGTGCAATTGGCTGCCACATTTTGCCCACAAAAATACAGTCAATTCACTTTACAGTATATTCTGTAAACTGTTTTGAGACATCTAGAAGATGTGAAAAGCGCTATATCAAATGCAAGGATTAATATTTATTATCATGAGTGTGCTGATTTTGACTTCCCCACTGAAGATATCTACTCCTATCCAATTTCCTGTTCTTTCCTCATACCCTTTAAAATTGTATTTCCTCAAATGTTGATCTAATATCTACTGCACTTCTTCTGTTGAGTACATTCAATTTCAATGAATTTTACCAGTAAAATCCATGTTCATATATAACAGAAATAATACATGATACCTCTTAGTGCTATTTAACTAAAGAATGCTGCAACAATAATAACAATATTACATTTGTATAGCATCTTGTAGATCAGGAGGATGTCCCAAGTCGCTGGGGGTCAGGATTGGGGAAGGTGGATTATTATTTATTATTAATTGATGATATTAATTAATTAGTTGGTAGATTATTAATTATTATTAATTAATGATAATGAAGTAAGAATAGGGTAGAATTTAAGTGTTATCAATGGCACTATGTCATTGGACACCTGCATGTTCCCAGAACAACAACAAAAAATAACATTTGTATAACGCCTTTTACATCAGGAGGACATCCCAAGGCTCTGTGGACACCTTGGGATGTCCTTGTAGACAGAATGAGGTAGACATACATTTTTCCCCTGACTTATTATTCTATGTGCGCTAGTGCGAAGTAGACATACATTAAAGTCATGCACCTGCCCAATGAGTAAGACTGAAAGAAAATCAAAGTGTTTGCAACTTTTAATGACCACAGTGTGCTTCCATTGGACCATCCACCTGTCCATTAAGCCGCTGTGTGCTCCCATTAGATCATCAACCCATGCCGTCCTCTCATTTGGGCTATCTAAGTAAGAGGTGGATGGTTAATCTGTGTTCCTCTACTGTTCCCATTCTGGCTTATAAAACATAGAGAGGACCTAGTAGAGGATCAACTCAAACCATGGAGAATGTGTCTCCTTTCCACTTAGCAATAGTTTCCTGCCTGATAATCTAACTCTGGTGGTATTTTATGGTCATTCCTCCTAGTGCCAGGAGCCAATATCAGTAATATCATCAGTATTTAATATATGACTTTCCCGTGGACTCAGTGATGTTGTTGCATGCTATTCTGTGCAGACAGAAGCAACAGTTTACCTGTTTAAACTCTAAAGTCACACTCTTACAAACCAGAGGATGAATACTCTACTTAAAATATTTACTTGGATCAACAAACAAGAAAGAACTTGGCATATTTTCAATTGAGGAGTTGTGAAACTTTGCTCCGTACTGTTAGCAAGGATGTGACAATGAATTTTCTACAATTACCAGTGAAAATACACAATTCTGACAATACAATTGATAGCACCACATATCAGATTCTACAGCAGCTCCATAGAAAGAGATAGGGTCTGTGGTTCTCTCACCTCAGTACAAATGTTTACACAATGGTATTTTTAGCTCGTCAGCAATTTTCTTGTTTTTTTTCAGATAGGTAGAGTTAGTTTGGTTCTTTTCATTGTATTTTAATTTACACTTTGCAGAGGTCATTGATTCCCTTTCAAGAATCAAACACAATTTTGTGGGCTTCAGAGTAATGATTCACTCACTTAATGATATTGGCCCATGCTTAACAATTTATAAGGCATTGACAAAGTGTGTTTTTTGTCCAGAAAGGATTCTTTTCTTCCTCTTTACTCAATTAACATGCAAAGTATCCAAAGTTCTTTCTCACTGAAGCGTTACTTCCTATCTAATTTCATGTTTAGCATTTCCCACACTTATGACCACCTACATAATGTCAAGTGGATCATTTTTATGAATGACTATTAACTACTTGATGTGTCAGCTTACCTCAGTTTACAGCATGTTCATCTCTGTGCCAGTGCTTATACTTCACACAAACATCCTGACTTGCCCTTGGTCTAGCATTGTAGAATCTTTGATTTGCATAGCATACCGGGAGGACAGTCTGAAAAATTAATTGATGGATCTAAGCTCTTAACCAGAGATCAACAAGGAAAAGTGAAAATTAGATGCCATGTCCTTCAAGATGCTGTAGACTAAAGCTGTAGATTGAAACACAAGATTTCAATACCCCGATAGATCATCTCCTGATTTTCTTTTCTGAGTGATTGTCAGCTTCTGGGCAAGATTCTGAGAACTGCAATGTGACACTTTGGCACTTTCCTGGTCTGTATGGCATCATGTGATGCACTTACCCATAGATCTTTCAGCATCAACACTGTAAATAAGTGCACATCAGCAACTCTCTCCCAGAACAAAATACTAGGTATTGTGTGTGCAAGTCATTATCACTAATATGCTATGTAATCTGAATATGTGTTTCAATTAGAAAAACAGTTTGTTTTAAATTTTTTGCAGGTGATACTTACCAACATGTTGTGCTGACTGAATGAGCCACTTAATATTCTAACAATAAGCAAGAAACTAATTTGCGTTTGTTACTCATTACCAGCAGTCCTGACCTGATTCATTTGGGCTATGTAAACATTATGCGGGAGACTAAGAGGAGCAGTGGATTAACACATTGAGGAAGAAAATCTGCCATCCCCTGAGAATTAAGCTAATTTTATTTCTCACCTCAGAAATTGGATTTGAATCCAGCTCATAAAGTGATGGGATGAAGGTCTCTTCTTTCTGAAGGCTGCAAGGATTCCATGTGACATGAGCCTGGATAGTCTGAAGTTGGCTCTTCCATGGATGTGAATTCATAACACAGCATTGGAAATATTTCCTTTCCTCCAATGCTCAGTGCTTAAAACAACAGCACATTCCACAACAACCAATTTAAATAACACAATTCCCAGATAAAATTAACCATTCACTTTATGTCTATTTGTGGAACAAATCACTGTTCACTAATTATCTGCCGCATTCACCCACAAAATACATAGTTACTCACTTTACAGTGTATCTTGTGAAGTACTTTGGGACATCCTGACATGAAAGGCACCATATCAAATGCAAGAAACATTATTACTAGCAATGAAAAAAGTGTTCAAATAGCATAATTTAAATTGGTTGTTGTTATGGGGTCCTGTATCTTAGTGATTAGAGCACTCGCCTCGCCTTGGACCTGGTTTGATTCAAGGGCTGGGCGAAACTTTGGGCAAGCTTCCTTATTCCACACTGTTTACCTAGCAGTAAGTAGCAGTAGAACCCAGTTGTCAGTCGATTGGCAGATCACTTTTGCGAGGGTAATAAGCCCTTCAAAAACATTTTTTNAAAATAATAATAATTTGGTCACTCAATCCATGACTGTTTGTGGGACACTGTTGTGCATACTTGGCTGCCGCATTTCACCCACAATATATACAGTCAAATCACTTTACAGTATATTCTGTGAAGAGCTTTGAGACATCTCAAAGACGTGATAAGGTTCTATATCAAATGCAAGAATTATTATTATAACTGCTGGAAAAAGCGTGGTTCAACAAATGGACGGAGATGTAAACATGCTTCAAACCTCCACCACAAACAGAATGAAAATAATGGCGGCTTTATGACAGCACTCTCACCAACAGCCAGAAATAATATACACAAGAATAGATTGTGAATCTAAGTTAGTTACTTGAAGGTGTTTTATCATCTTCGTCTGTGAACAACAGAGAGAAGAACTTTTAGGCGTTGTATCTTCTTAACATAATGTTGTGTTCACGTGTTTGAAGTTTGTAAAATGTGAAGGAGCGTGTAACTCAAATCAACAATAACAACTTGCATAAAGAATTGCACGATATTTAGATCCTCTCATTCCATATAATCCCTATCAAGCACACACCAGACATTACAAACATGAGAGAGCTCAGTAAAGTTTCACTCACTTGCTTAGAAATGGTAAACTGAGAAAGTAATTTTTCTGTCACAGAAATATGGGGGGACGAAAATGGGCGCAAGACAGATCAAAAAATCCTTTCAAGACTTTTATGGAAATTTCTATTTCTATTTTATATGTTTACAATTTAAATTTTATGGAAATGTATTTATATTTATAATTATATGTATTAATATATAAATTCTTTCAATAATTTATAGAGGAGATGAAAAATAGCTACAATGGACAAAGAGATCAATGAGTTTTCATCGAAGAGAGTACTTTGGGTGGCTTCCCTGTAAATATATTTACCCTCTTGGGCAAAACATATCTGGAAACTTTTGTGTAGTTATTAACTACAGCTAACAAATTGGGCAATTACTGTCTAATCTTCTTCCGGATAAGAACAACAACTTGCATTTATATAGTGCGTTTGACTTGGGATAACATCTCAGAGCAATGAACGATGTTACAGTTTAACACCAAGTCTGGTGAAAGGGAGGTGACCATAGACACAGTGGAAGAGGAAAGTCTTCAGGTGTGATCTGAAGACGATTATTACCCCCTTTTCAAATTAAAAAAAATTTGGTCACTCAATCTACAACTGTTTGTGGGACAGTGCTGTGTGCAATTGGCTGCCCATTTTGCCCACCAAAAATATACAGTCAATTCACTTTACAGTATATTCTGTTATGTGCTTTGAGACGTCTCGAAAACGTGATAAGGCATGATATCAAATTTAAGGATTATCATCATTATTATTATTATCTTTTGGTTGGATGTATTGCACTCAGTTTATAATTGAAGAGATAGCTGACCAGTTTATCTGGATGCAGTTAGAGAGAGATCCACGAAGAGTAGATGCTGGATGAGGAGATGCTGGATTTCTTTGAATCCAAAATTGAGGGCATCCATTCAGCTGCCTCTGCCCTCCAACTACCATTCCCTCCCCATCTCCCCCCACACTTCACCCCATCCCCCTCCCCATCCCTCCCTCCACATTTTCGAACCTGTCTCCCCTTCCTCTCTCATCACCACCATATGCAGCATGAAACACATCACCTGTTCCTTTGACCCCATCCCCACCCCTCTACATACTTCCCATCTTCACCTCTTCACACTTCTTCTCTCCGACACCAGCAATCTCCGACACCATTACCAGCCCCCTAAAAACAGCTACAATCACCCCGAACCTGAAACCTTTCCTTGACCCAACCCTGCCTTCTAACTACTAGCCCATCTCCAACCTCCTTTTTCTTTCGAAGGTCCTTGAAAGAGTCGTTGCTTCTCAGCTTCTCTCATTCCTCTCCTACAACTCCCTTCACAAGCCCCTCCAATCAGGTTCCTGTGCTTCTCACAGCACGGAAACTTAATAATAATAATCCTTGCATTTGATATAGCGCTTTTCATGTCGGGAGGACATCCCAAAGCGCTTCACAGAACAAACTAAAGTGAATTGACTATATTTGTGGGCGAACGCGGCAGCCAATTGCGCACAGCAATGTCCCACAAACAGTCGTAGATTGAAAATGACCAATTTATTATTGTTTTTGGTTTTGGAGGGATTATTATTAGGCGTGTGGAGTAAGGAAACTTGCCCAAGGTTTCGCCCTCTGCCTGGAATTGAACTCAGGTCTCTCGCTTGCAAAGCGAGTGCTCTAACCACTGAGCTACAGGACTCCACCTTCCAACTTCCCTGGTCAAGGTGACAAATTACATTTTGCCCATCAGTGACTAGGGTGACCTCTGCCTTCTTGTCCTCCTCGACCTCTCTGCTGCCTTCAATACAGTGGACTACTCCATCCTCCACTGTATCGAAGGCAGCTCCTCCACCTTCTCTCCTCTCACCTCACCTAATGTCAACCTTCAAGGTTTTGTCCTTGAATGGTCTAGGTCTTATCTTTCACACCGTTTCCAATTTGTCTTCGATAATGGTTTCTCTTCCAGCCCCTACACAGTCTTGTGTGGTGTTCCTGAGAACTCTGTCCTCGGTCCTCTCCACTTCAACCTCTATGCTCCCCCTTGGTGACATCATCCGCAGACATGAGGTCAACTTCCACATGTATGCGGATGACACCCGCATACATCTCTCTGCTTCCACCCTCAATTCCAGGACAACTGATGTCCTGACAGACTATCTGTCTGACATCAAGTCCTGGATGAGAGCCAATTTTCTACAGCTGAATGTCAGCAAGACCGAGTCCCTCCTGATTGGCTCCCGTCAGCGTCTCCACACCTCAGGCACTGGCAGCATCAGTATCTACAAGTTGCCCACTCCACCTCACCAAGCCAGTTAGGACCCTCAACTGTCCTTTCTCCCCCATATCCATGCCTTGACCTGCTCTGCCTTCCCCGACCTCTGCAACATTGCCCGACTCCACCACTGCCTCAACCCTCAGGGCGCAACAACCCTCATACACGCATTCATCACCTCAAGGCTCAAATATGGAAATACCCTCCTTGTCGGCCTCCCCAATTCTTCCCTCCACAAACTGCAGATCATCCAGAACTCTACAGCTCATGTCCGCTCCCGCACCAGGTTCCGTCACCCCCACCCTCGCCCGGCTCCACTGGCTCCCCATCCCTCAGAGGATAGAATTCGAAATCCTCATCCTCACTTTCAAAGCCCTCCATGGCCTTTCCCCTCCTACATCTCTGACCCTCTATCAACCTGTCCGCTCCCTCCACTCAGCAGATTCTGGCTTGCTCTAGGTCTCCCACCCGACCCACCCTACCATCAGCAGCCGGGTATTCAGTCTCTCTACCCCCACTCTTTGGTACACCATTTAACAATCCCTTTGCCTTGCTCCCTCTAATAATAATAATAAGAAGAAGAATCCTTGCATTTGATATAGCGCTTTTCACGTCGGGAGGACGTCCCAAAGCGCTTCACAGAACACACTGTAAAGTGAATTGACTGCATATTTGTGGGCGAACGCGGCAGCCAATTGCGCACAGCAATGTCCCACAAACAGTCGTAGATTGAAAATGACCAATTTATTATTGTTTTTGGTTTTGGAGGGATTATTATTAGGCGTGTGGAGTAAGGAAACTTGCCCAAGGTTTCGCCCTGTCTGGAATTGAACTCGGGTCTCTCGCTTGCAAAGCGAGTGCTCTAACCACTGAGCTACAGGACTCTCTTGCTTCCTTGAAGGTACGACTCAAGACTCTCCTTTTTGACTGCCCTCCTATCCCCTCTGCTCTCCCTCATTCCAACCCTGTACCACACGCTCGGGTCCTGATCCCTGACTGTTCAGTGCCTTGGGAAATCCTCCCGACGTGAAAGACGCTTTAAAAATTTAATGAGTTGAGTAATGCTTTTATATCAAAAGAGTAGGATTAGGTGTTTTACATAATAGTGTTTTTATAGTTGGGTCAGTATTTTGTATGACACTCCCATGGATAGCCTTTAAAAATTGACTGCTTTCTTATCAGTTAACTCCAATTGTTTCTTATTTTTTCCTTGAGCAATCTGAAAAAATCCTGAAATCCACAATAGGTGAACAGCGTGAACTGTGACAAAAAGCCCAGATGGGACAGCAGATGTATATACATTACAATTAACTGACGCTTTTTCATACCTTCCAGGATGAAAGATTAACTGGACCTATTTGAGGTACCATATATTAAATGTACTTCTTTTGTGTCCAGGTCCACAGGCCTCAAGCATTTGAGAATTGTTATCGTCTTAGGCTTGATTTGTTTACCCAATTCCGATATTGAACAAGATTAAAACAGAATGGTGGAAAATGCTATGCTGATGGGGCAACAGCAAGCTAACTAAAATTTGTGTTCCACAAAAATTATTTATGCAAGATATCACCCGGGAATACATGCTAGCAATTGTGTAGGAATCACACTGATTTTATTTGATTTAAAAAAAAGCTCCCATGGCTAAACTATAAAAAAGAAACAGAATGCGGAATCGGCACATTAGATCTCTGTTTATTACCCTGCATTTTTGTTTCATCTGGTTGGGTGGACAGAATCATTCAATCACTGCTCTCTTAAAAGTATCAAGAACTGCAGTCTATTTTATTTTTCTGTTCAGGAAGACGTTAAAAATCCCATGGCGCTATTTAAAAAGAAAAGGGAATTTCTCCTGGTGTCCTGGCCAACAATCCCCCAAATAAAATTGGTGATTTATTTCATGGTTGTTTGTGGGACTTTGTATGGGCTGCCATGTCTGCCTACAAGTAAACAGTCACTACACTTTACACTAAATCCTGTGTGGCGCTATATGACGTCCTCCTGATGTGAAAGGCGCTATACCAATTGCAAGGATTATTTTAGGATTATTTTATGTGAATGGAGCCCGATAACCTGCTTGCATTGAGGATTTTGAGATTACTCTAACATAGACATTTCAAAAGAAAGAGGAAACCCTCTGAACTGGTGATTAGTACAGTAGCCTTTTACAAATGGGATGCTGTGAAATTTATCATTTCTAGCAGTCAGACTTTCCTGTGATTACAATTATTTTCAATGGCTATTTAAAATAATGGCTTCATACCTATTAAACAAGAATGAGAAGGATGTTTTGTAAGAAACCATAAAAGGTTGGTGAGTAGTCTAAAGTGGTGATGAAGTTCCAGAGTACTAACCTGAATTTGGGACTCAAAAGCAAATACAGTAATTGCTTTGCAATCTGGATTGGGCATCTCACTTTTATTGGTGTGACACAGGTCACAATTGTGAATTCTAAATTAAAGTTAATCCAGTGTAAAATCCTGCATTTACTATACTCCTCCAAAATATCATGCTTGTAAAGGCTGGGAATATCACATATAGAGTTAAATAGAATTACATAGTGATATGGCACAAATGCAACTAGTCCATGCTGGTGTTTATACACTACACAAGGCCCCATATCTTCTGTTCTCCTCATTGACATCTCTATATTCCCTTCTCCCTCATAGATGGATCAGGATTTCCCTTAAATATACTGATGCTATTTGCAGTTTTCAGCAGTGACTTCCACATGCTTACTACCCTAAGTTCCTCCCAAACTCCCTACTAGATCTACTATGAGCTAACTTATATTTATGCTCTCTAATTTCGGACTCATGAGCAAGTGGAAGTAGCCTATCTGCATCCATTTTATCTAGTCCTTTAACAATTTTAAAAACCTCTATCAGGAACCCTCTCAATCATCTGAACTCGAGAAAGAAAAGCTAAAGCCTGTGCAATTTTCCTTGACAGTTGTATCCACTCATGCCTGGTAACATCCTCGGAAATCCATACAGTGATGAAAGCTGAAGGTGGAGGAATGTGGATACTGTGTGGGTAGGTGCATATGTGGGTACTAATATGCCTGCCCATTTAGTACCCACATACTAATTCTGACTAGCCAAAGTGGTTTCACATGATACAGTGATTATTTTGAGAATTATTGAGTTTAGTTTGATTATCCCCAGAAGGAGTTGTGAATTAGTTCGGCTGGCAATATCGGTGGCCAACAAAATAGCTCTCCTTAATTGGAAGTGCAGGTCCATGTCTGAAACTAAAGCTCGGCAGGATTTGCAAATGAATGTGTTGGAAGAGGGAAAAAAGTGCCTTTAGGCATAAGGGTCAAATCAATCAGTACCAGGGTCCTTGAAATAGATCCAAGATTTCATGAAAAGGAATGTGCTAATAGATACTTGGTGACAGCCTTCTTGAGAAGATGAATTAATACACGTAAATAAAATAATAAATTAAATTAAAGATAACTTTTTGGGGAATTGGATAGATACTTGAAAAGACAAAAATTGCTAGGATATGGGGAAAGAGCAGGGGAATGGGATTAATTGGATAGCTCTTTCAAAGAGCCAGGACGTGAATGATGGGCCATATGGCCTCCTTCTATGCTGTAGGATTCTATGATTCTATGAAATAAAAGGTGGCAGGAATGTGGTTTTATGACTAATTAGAAGATTATACTGTACTCTATTCATGATCTATTGTAATTTCACCCCAACCAATCCTCAATTAAGAGGATGGTTAGAAGACATGATCCCAGGCTTCTGCCAAACGCTATTTGCAGAACATCCTGCAATTCATCACCCAATGATTCTTCCTTCCTTATTCAGAAGCTTCTGTGAGTCTCTGCTAGCATCTTCCCTGGTCACTTGACATAATGAGCCATGTAGCAAATCAAATCTGGAAACCACAACCTACCATGACATGAAATAGCAGAACCCCAGACTGCTCCAAACTGATATTGTTCACAAATCAAACTTTAAAAGATGTGTGTGCATCAAGTATTGAGTTGTATGGCCTCCATTTAGCAACAGGGCACCATGGACAATTGAAATAAAGAACTCACTGTATACAGACAAATGTCTCACAACTCCAGGATACAGGAAAATGAAGCACACCAGAGCGTGACCCTCAAGCAAGTCATCAGTTGGGTAATGTCTCTACAAAAGGTTAATGAGTTACACTGTTCCTGTATATCAGTTTCTTTGGCACCTAATTCAATTGTATCAGCCTAACTTAGATGGTAGCATTCTCGTCTCTCAGTCAGAAGTCATGGGTTCACGTCCCATGGGGAGCTTTGTACTTGTATAGTCTATCCTGACAATCCAATACAGTGCTGCAGGTTGGAGGTGCTATTCTTCAGATGAGGTATTAAATGGAAGTCCAATCTGCCTGTTCTGTTGAATATTAAAGATCCCATGGCACTGTTCACGTCAGAAGGTTGTGGGTTGAAGCCCCATGTCAGGACTTGGAACTCATATATTGTTACTCAAATGTAGTGCTGGGTGTTTGCTGCATTGTTAGAGGTACCTTCAGATGAGAGGTAAACAGCAACAACAAAATTACATTTGTATAGCGCCTTCATGTCGGGAGGACGTCCCAAGACGCTGGACAGACAGAGTTACGGACTCGAGCTGAGGGTCGGGGTGGGGGATGGGGGAGGTCAGGGGGGAAGCAGGGAGATCGAAAGCACGGTTGAAGAGGAGGGTCTTGAGGTGGGTCTTGAAAATGATGAGGGAGTAGGAGAGATGGAGGGACTGCGGGATGGAGTTCCAGAGGGTGGGTGCACAGTGGCAGAAGGCCTGCCCGCCGATAGTGGGGCGAGTAAGGTAGGGGACGTGAAACAGGCCGGAACCCACTGAGTGAAGTTGAATAGGGCAGTTGGGGTTCAGGACACCGCAGAGGTAGACGGAAGCAAGACCATGGAGGGCTTTGAAGGTGAGGACCAGGATTTTGAACTGTATCCTCTCTGAGTGATGGGAAGCCAGTGGAGTTGGGCAAGGATGGGGGTGATAGGGTCATGGAGCCTAGTGCGGGAGAGGACATGGGCTGCAGAGTTCTGGATGATCTGCAGCCTGTGGTGGGAGGAGTTGGGGAGGCCGACAAGCAGTGAGTTTGCATAGATGAGCCTCAATATATGAGGGTTTCGGTGGCCTGTGGTGTGAGACAGTGTCGGAGCTGGGTGACATTGCGCAGGTGGAGGAAGGCAGAGTGCGTCATGGGGCAAATGTGGGGTAGAAAGGATAGTTTAGGGTCAAACAAGACCCCAAGGTTCCGGACTTGCTTAGCAAGGTACAGTGTGCAACCATGGATGGTGATATTGTCAGTGCCTGAGGTGAGGAGGCGTTGACGGGAGTCAATCAGGAGAGCCTCGGTCTTGTTGACGTTCAACTGAAGAAAGTTAGCTCTCATCCAGGACTTAATCTCTGACAAACATTCTGTCAGAACAGCAGTGGTCCTGGAGTCGAGGGTGGAGGCAGAGAGGTAGAGTTGGATGTCATCCACATACAGCAACAACTTCAACAACAGCAAGATTACATTTGTATAGCGCTTTTCAAGTCGGGCAGACATCCCAAGGCGCTGGACAGAGTATAGCACTTCAGACCCGAGCTGGGGTTAGGTAGGGGAAAGGGAGGGAGGGGAAGGGGGGTGGCCGATGGCATGGTCGAAGAGGAGGGTCTTGAGGCGGGACTTGAAGGAGGCTAAGGAGGGGGCGAGGCGGAGTGACAGGGAGATGGAATTCCAGAAGTTGGGGGCAGAGTGGCTGAAGGCTCTCCCACCAATGGTGGGTCAGGGCATGTGGAGCAGGCCAGAGCCGGCTGAGCGGAGGGAACAGGCGGGTTGGTAGGGGGTTAGGAGGTCGCAGAGGTAGGTTAGGGCACGGCCATGGAGGGCTTTGTATATGAGGACCAGGATCTTGAACTGGATCCTCTGAAGGATAGGGAGCCAGTGGAGTCGGGCGAGAGTGGGGGAGATGGGGTCACGGAGTTTAGTGCGGGAGAGGACACAGACTTCAGAGTTCTGGATTATCTGCAGCCTGTGGAGGGAGGAGTTGGGAAGGCCGACAAGCAGGGCGTTTGCATAGTCGAGCCTGAGGGTGATGAAGACATGAACAAGAGTTTCAGCGGCCTGAGGGGTGAGGTAGTGGCGGAGTCGGGCAATGTTACGGTGAGGTTTACCCCATGTCTGTGGATGATGTCACCAAGAGGGAGCATATAGATATTGAAGAGGAGGGGACCAAAGACAGAGCCCTGAGGAATGCCGCACGAGATGGTGCTGGGGCTAGACGAGAAGCCGTTTGAGGAGATGAAGTGCAGGCGGTGTGTGAGGTACAATCTGAACCAATCAAGGAGCACCATGGTTGTTGAGGTGAGAGAGATGGTGGATGAGGATAGAGTGGTCGGCGGTGTCAAAAGCAGCAGAGAGGTCAAGGAAGACGAGGAGGTAGAGGGAGCCCTGATCGCAGATGGACAGAATGTCATTTGTCACTTTGACCAGGGCGGTTGCTGTGCTGTGGGTGACACGGAAACCCGATTGGAGGGGTTCGAGAAGGGAGTGGCGGGAAAGGAAGGAGCAAAGCTGAGAAGCAACAACTCGTTCCAGGACCTTGGAGAGGAAGGGGAGGTTGGAGATGGGTTGGCAGTTAGGGTGTAGAGAAGGGTTCAGGGAGGGTTTTTTAAGGATAGGAATGATGACAGCAGTTTTTAAAGGGGTGGGAACAGAACCAGAGGACAGAGAGAGGTTAACCATGTCAGTGAGCAGAGGGGCAAGGAGATG
Organism: Callorhinchus milii; assembly: GCF_018977255.1. NCBI lineage: Eukaryota > Metazoa > Chordata > Chondrichthyes > Chimaeriformes > Callorhinchidae > Callorhinchus > Callorhinchus milii. Next base: position 58,030,258 of record NW_024704743.1, on the reverse strand, counting down.
GAGTTGGGAGGTAAGGAGTGGGGTGGGAGCAGGTGGTGGGTTTCATGTGCGTTATGATGGTGATGAGAGAGGAGGGGGAGACAGGTTCAAAGGTGTGGAAGTTAGGAGTGGGTAGGGGTCGGGGTCGGAGGAGGAGATGGGAAGTGGGTAGCAGTTGCAGTGCCAGAGGCAGCTGAGCAGACTCCCTTGACTTTGGATTCGAGGAAGTCTAGCATCGCCTCACAGTTGGCATTTGAGGTGCGGATGGGTGTCCTTAGCCTCCAAGACTGTCTTGGAGTAGAGTAACGATTTAGCGAAGGTGAGGGCGAGCAGAGGATTTGACATGGTCCAGTCAAATCTGTCGGTGGACAGTTAGGTTTGATTTAAGCCAGGTGCGCTCAGCAGAACGCGCCTGGGCTTTAAGGGAATGTAGATAGCTGGTATACCAAGGTGATTTGCGTGAGTAGGAGACAGTTCAGGAAGAGCGGAGAACGAGGGAATCGAGAGTGGAGGAGAGGGAGCTGTGGATAAGGATGACCGAGGAGGATAGGTCATTGTGGGAGGACGCCCAAAGGTAAAACCAAGGTCCCATCTGTCTATTCAGGTGGATGTTAAAGATCTCATGGCACTATTTGAAAAGAGATGACCAACAATCCTGGCCAACAAATAAAATTGCTCATTCATTTCATGGCTGTTTATGGGACATTACTCTGTGCGAATTGGTTGCCTGTTTGCCTACAAAATACAGTCACTGCACTTTACAGTAAATCCTGTAAAGTGCTTTGAGATGTTAACCAGAAGTGATGGGTGTTATATCCTACATAAGAATTATTATTATTTTGAATAATCGAAATGTTTTGACTCCTCAAATATGAGCCTATCTTTTGTGATGTTAAGTCCTATGAAAACATGTAAAAAGTACAATTTGCTCTCTGACTTCATGTTATTGGACACCACATTATTTGTCACAAATGCACTTTTTAATGTTAGTCAACAACCAGCATCATTTCAGTCTATACAAAAGTAGCCGAATCCCAACATATTACATTTAATCTCTCCATGTAACTTGAGTGAGAGTAAAATATATTATGTATTCTGAAAGAACGAAACTCAGAGAGCTTTAAGGCCTTTTAATGATTGACCTATATAGCATCAGGTATTCAATCAGTTACATTGATTACAATCCCTTCAAAGGCTATTTTTAGATAATCGATCAATTGATAGTTTATCATTTAAAGCAATGCATTCCAGAGCTAGCTTATGTTAGGCGTTGCATTGGAACAAAGGCAAAATCACATTCTTCAATCATTTAGAAGTCAGGACGGTCCTTCTCAAGCTTGGTGTAATCTGCGTTGACTGCTACAAACTGTCAATGTAAGAATAAATCATTAATCAATAATTCTACAGTTCTTTTGCTATGTTATGATTAGTACATCATGAATTTTAGAGGATGCTTCCAAAGATATCAGTCTTGACTCAGCCAGTAGCACTCTTGCCTTTGAGTCAGAGAGTTGTGAGTTCAAGGCCCTATTGCGGGACATTGAACTCACGGTTGTATTGTCAGAGGTACCATTCTTTGGATAAGATGCTAAACTAATGTCCCATACAGGTGGAAGCTAAAAATCCCATGGCACTGTTTAAAGAAGGAAGGGAATTTAATAATAATAATCCTTGCATTTGATATAGCACCATAGCATCTTCAAGACATCTCAAAGCGCTTCACAGAATATACTATAAAGTGAATTGACTGTATATTTTGTGGATGAAACGTGCCAGCCAATTGCGCACAGCAGTGTCCCACAAACAGTCGTGGAGTGAGTGACCAAATTATTATTTCTTTTCAAGGAGAGTGGAAAAGGTTAAAGAGAGGGGAAGAAGAGAGAAGGATGGAAGAAATAAATCAAAAAATGTTTGAAAGTGAGACCAACAGTTAAATGGATTGCTGCGAATTCTCATTATCTTTTATTATCTATTACTTATCTATACTTGTCTAGGGTATGTTTTGTGGCTCTCTCTCTCACCCTCACCTGCAACTCTGACCGTCCCACACCACTGATTCACCCGGTGTCCTGGACAACAATCTCCTAGATAAAATTAGTTATTCACTTCAGTCACTACACTTTACATTATATTCTGTGAAACACTTTGAGATGTCTCAAAGACGTGATAAGGCACTATATCAAATCCAAAGAATGTTATTATTACTGTAAATAAAGACAATGTCACATTCAACACTCATTCAGGACAGTCTCAATGCGTGCCCATAAAATGTATTCTGCAAAACACTGTGAGGTGTCCACCTGACATGAAAGGAGTAATATTAAATTATGTCAAATGTAAGGGTTATTTATTATTTATTTAAGATACCTTATATTGATCTTTAGGGCCAAGTCTGTTCCATGGTTCAGGGTTATTCTTTTTGTCCCAGCTGTCAAGAAAAAAGGGAAAGATGTACAAGATTGAAGATGCCTGAGTGAACAAACACAATATACTACACTAAGATTGGGATAATATTATGTTATTTCCCTACCTGACATCAGGGCTGAACATTGCCAAACGCATAACGTAAAAGCTTGCACCAAAAGCTCCAGATCCAATGAAAAGAAGCAGAGGAATCAACTGAAACCACAACAAAAAATTGCAGCATTATATAGTGCATTTACTTATTTAAAAATACATCTGCATCAATCAACACCATTGGTGGTATTTAACAATACTAACAGACGCCATCAGTAACCTTCAAAATGAAAACATTTATAACATTTTTCTTTTTAGCTGGTATCCACTGAGCATCACAGCTGAGTCCATTTCGATCTCCATACAAACGTCCTCCCTCTCCCAGCAACGATTGCTGATAATGATCAGAGCATGAACTCTAACTAATTTTCCCTTCTCTAACCCAGGGTTGTGCAACACATTAGTCACCAGTCACATGTGGCATATTGGCAATCCAGATGTTGCTAAATTGCAATTTGGATTAGTAAATACAAATGAGTAATAGACAATGTTGTTGCGCATCCATCTAAATATTCATATTCGCATGGTGGATTCATGTGTGCCTTCACCTTTTTGTGCATTTGTTGGTAAAATGGTAAGAGGAAAAGCAGTGTGTGTGAGAGTGTTTTTTTGATTGTTGTGTGTGCTTTACTTCATTGGTTATTGATTATCTGCTAAAATGGTGTGTAACGTGGGTGAAAACACTGGATTTCAGCACCATGGAAACATCAGCAATAGTGTATGGAGAGGGGAGCTGTCAATCATAGTCAGCTCGACTAATCGGAATAAACTCTCCTGGCCAGCAGAATAAAAGCAAGCTCCAACAGGGCACATCATGGCAAAGGAGCATCCAACTGGATGGAGAGCGGGGCGGGGAGTGAGTCTGGTATGTCTTGTGAAAGAAGAATGAAGACGCAATGAAGCCACATTAAGGTGTGCTGTGTCTGATAAACTCATGTCAGAATTCCAAACTTTAGTGAAAGAGAAGGACTGCAATGGTTCACACAAAATGGTGGTCGATGTTTGTTATATAAATATATACTTAAACATACATGTGAAGTATTGTACTGTATACATCTCTAATCAAGTAAAATTTGTGCATGTGGCTAAGATGGTGTTGCGATAGCCACGCCTGTGGCTAGTCAGTGATTTCTACTGGGCAACATTGCACATTGGGGTCAACTGTAATACTCCTGCTGTTGCCCCATTGAGATCAGCTAACAAAGCACAAACTCAAACCACAGTACTGAATAAATTCATCAAGCCATCAGAGGAGCTAATAATCATTATTTACTCGAACAATATGCTATCTCGCCTTGTCACAGACATAGCCCCCACCCTTCGCAGGCTGCTTTGCACAGAGAGAGATATGGAGAACTTCTGGGCAGCCTTCCACAGTCTGATTGTTTCTCAGCCTTGAGATAGGCAGGTGTCTGAGGCTGCAGCCTTTTCTTTCTGTGGTGCATTGTCCTTACATCTGTGCTCAAGGACCCGATTGCTCATTATCTCAGAGGAGTGAACATCTTCCCAGAAAAATATGAAATATAATCAGAAGCTAACCTCAGCCCGTCCAGCAAAGCTACTTTTAACTCCTGCTAAGCTAGTCATTAAATCAAACCTCTTTAAAGGACTTGGGTAGGTTATATTCTAAAGGTATATAAAGAGTAATTACAAGGCTTAAAAAACATTAAGCATTACAAATATAATCTTACAGTCACCATTTTGAGAGTGAGAAAATATGATTTTTGATCTCTCCTTTATCTATGATTTATTAAGCTAGCTAACTGTAAATGGTCAGATTGCACCTGGATAGCCCTTAATAGGGAACGTAAATAATATAAAGACACAATTAATGTAAATAAAATTATGGTTTGGGCAATCACAAAAGCATAAGACATAAGTAATAAAATTCAGTGCAATAAATTAATCAGATTGGTACAGCAACTGTGATTACGAATTGACTTGTTAACGTGGTTTGATCAAAGTTGATTGTAGAATATCTCAAAATCGGTTAGACTGGTCTTCTTCCTTCCCAAACTGAGACCTTTTTAGTCACGTACGACAAGTCTGCAGTGAGATATTCAACAGCTTGTTTTTACTATTCATTGTAGGGTTAAAAACATATCCTTTAAGGTCGGTACATTCCTTTTGTTCTTGGCAGTTTAAGTGCACTGATGTTACCAATGTCTTTGTGATGCATAGAATCAGTTCTAGTTCAGCAAAACAAGTTTGTGAGTCTTTTAATTAAAAGCCTTAAAAAACATTAACCATTATAAATATAATCTTACAATTTCAAAATCCAACATTGGGGCTTCAATCCACAAACATCTGACTCAGAAATGAAAATTCTAGCAACTGAGCTAGGATGACACACAATGACACACGACAAATAACAATGACACACATCTCTATTATATTTCTATATTAGAAATGTTTGATGAAAATTTTCAGCCACTATGTTATCCTATTATGCTAGGAAGTAATATAAACCAACACATTAATAAAATCCCATAATAAATAAGTATGAAATTTTAACAATTTTACATTTATATAATAATAATGATAACCCTTGCGTTTGGTAAACCGCCTTTCACGTCAAGAGGATTTCCCAAGCGTTTTGATATAAAACAGAATTTAGTCACATTGAATAACGTCAAGCCTCCTCTTAAATATCTTGGGAAACGTGAAAATGAAGAATAGGACAATATTGTTGTCAGATTCAGAATTGATTGAAGACATTTTTAGCAGATACAGTTAAAAGAAATTGAATGAGTAACTGATCAAATGTGTAATCTCCAATGAGTGACCTAACCAATTAACTCACACGTATGTCATAGTGAATTATATCTACTGGAAGGCAAAAAATAGTCAATCCATCCTTTGCTATTCTGTTTTTCATATAATTGAATTATTTTAAATTTATTTTGTTTTAATAATTTTAAGGTATACTATTGGGACCACAGATGGCAGTTTAAACATTCCCATTAGATCACGTGAATTTTCCCCACATCGCCACAGTAACAACGACCACATTGATAAATTCCCATGATAAATAAGTATGAAATTTTAACAATTTTACATTTATATAATAAGAAGAATCATTGCATTTGGTAAACCAACTTCACATCAACGGAATGTCTCAAAACGCTTCGCAGAATTTATTATGAAATGGATGAATTTGCAGGCAAACACAGCAGCCCAATTTCATACAGCAATGTTCAACAAACAGCCATGTCTGTGAGACATCAAGCCCTAGTGGAGCCTCAATTTTAGCTCCACATGGACAAGACAAAAGCTATCCTCATCAGCTCCTGCCAATGTCTCATCACTTCTGGCTCTGACCTCCTCAACGACTCCGACCTCTCTCTCACACTCACTGAATTAATACAATGAGTACAATTTACATTTATATAGCGCCTTTCCCATGGTGAGGTCTCCAAGTGTTTAAAGTGTGCAATCTTGGTGATCCTCAGTTCTTTTTCCACCTGGACCTCTACACCCTGCTTCTCCCTCTGCTTAGCAAACACAGCCTTCAACTCTCTCCACCCTCAATTCGAATGACCAATTTTATTTGGGAGATTGTTGGCCACAACAAGAGAAGCAACTCCCTTCTCTCTTCCAGTAGTGCTAGGGGATCTTTAACATCCACCTGAAGTTTAACATTCTAACCAAAGGATAACAACTCCACCCACGCCCACCGACACACACACAAACACTCTATTAGAAAGTCATCTTAATCTACGTGAGTTTGAGTCCCGAAGTGGAACTTGAACGCATAACATTCTGATTAAAAGATGAAAGTGCAACCAAATAAAATACACTATTGCACCTTATACACTGTAGCACCTTTCACATCAGGATGAAGTCTGAAAACCCCTCACAGAGAAGATCAGCTACACGAATTGAGGGTGGAGAGAGTTGAAGGCTGTGTTTGCTAAGCAGAGGGAGAAGCAGGGTGTAGAGGTCCAGGTGGAAAAAGAACTGAGGATCACCAAGATTGCACACTTTAAACACTTGGAGACCTCACCATGGGAAAGGCGCTATATAAATGTAAATTGTACTCATTGTATTAATTCAGTGAGTGTGAGAGAGAGGTCGGAGTCGTTGAGGAGGTCAGAGCCAGAAGTGATGAGACATTGGCAGGAGCTGATGAGGATAGCTTTTGTCTTGTCCATGTGGAGCTAAAATTGAGGCTCCACTAGGGCTTGATGTCTCACAGACAGGTGGACAGAACATCAGAAGACCTGAAATTAAGGGTAGAGTGGATAAATAAATCTGGGTGTCATCTATATACATGTGGATGGATGATATCACTAAAAAGGGAGCATGTAGATAAGGAAAAGGAAGGCACTGTGGATAGATCCCTGAGGTACTACACAAGTGAACATAGACAGGAGGAGAAAGTATTGTAGTAGACAAAGTGGAGTTAGTGGGTTATTTAGGATTAGGACAATGCAGTTCCATAGAGGTGGATAATAATAATAATAATAATAATAATAATCCTTGCATTTGATATAGGACCTTATAACATCTTCGAAACGTCTCAAAGTTCTTCACAGAATATACTGTGAAGTGAATTTGAGTGTATTTTGTGGGCAAAACGTGGCAGCCAATTACACACAGCAGTGTCCCACAAATAGCCATGTATTGAGTGGTTGTTTATGGAATACTGCCACAATAATAATGTTTTTATTATTTTTTTGAAGGGATTATTACCCCTGGAAAAGCGATCTGCCAATCGACTAACAACTGAGAGAAAAAAGACGATCGAGCACTATTGAGTGGTCAACAGTATGAAAAGCAGCAGAGAGGTTGAGTAGAATAAGAAGGCAGAGAGAGCCCTGGTCACAGAAAAAGAGTACATCATTGCTGACTTTGATAAGGGTTGTCTCAAAGCTGTGGGTGGGCAGAAGCTGGGCTGGAGAGCATTGGTCAGGGAGTAGAGGGAAAGAAGGTGGGAGCAAAGTTGAATGACAATTATACATTGCAGACCAAGATGGAGATAGGTCAGTATTTGGAGTTTGGAGGGAAAGGTAGATTTTTGAGAAAGTGGGTAATGATGGCGGTGTTGATGGGGAGGGGACAATGCTGGAAGAGAGGGAGAGATTGACTATGTCCTCCAGCTGGGGTTGGAGGATGGCCGATTGGGAGGTCAGCAGCTTGGTGGGAGGAGACTAAGGAAGCAGATGATATGCTTCATGTGGTTGCTGATGGTGGAGAGGGTTGGAGGGGAATGGGGGCAAATGCGTGCAGGGCAGAGGGAGTGAACAGGAGAGAAAGTGGGGAGGAGGAATACGTGGCCTAGGATATTTTGATGATTTTGCTCTTAAGTCCATGATAAAGGGAAAGTCACAGACTCACAAGAATTCAGTTCTGATGCAATCTTACATCAAAGCAAAGTTTTTACGGGACATTTATGGGGTTCTCTGATTAGATGCACTTTACATCGTCAGGCATTTTATTTCCGACAAGAGTCACCATTTGCCATGCTATTTTGCCAAATAGCACTTTTAAACCCGATAATGTCAATTTGGCTCAGTTGGTAACTCTCGGTTCAGACTGACACTCCAATACAGTACTGAGGAAGTTCTTGCATTGCCGGTGGCATTGCACTTCAGGTGAGTCACTGAACTTAGGTCTCAGTTGCCTGCTCACTTGGATATGAAATATCATTCCACCATTTCCTACCAGAGCAGGAGTTCTCTCAGGGTCCCCTATCAACATTCCTCCCTTATCAATATTGGAATTCATGTCATTGCTGCTTATTGGTCATTGCTGATGCAGATTAGCTGTTTTATTTACCGAACACAAAAGTCACTACGTGTTATTCAACGTAACTAAATATGTTAAGTACATTGTGATGTTTTGATGTCATAAGAGAGTATATCAAATGCAGTTATTATTAGAATTAAATTTGACATTATGAATATTTTAACTTTGTGATTGAATACATATGAATATTTAAACGATGTGACTGAATTTATTTTAAAATTGAAATTGGCCATCAACCACTGAATGAAAATAGAGTTTCTGACAACGTCCTGTCTGTTTGAGCGTCCAAATTCCCAATGGCTAGGAATTAAACAGTGTGGAATACAGACTGTAATGCTAAAAAGTCGACTCAGCATTGCATTGCATGACTATTTTCTATTTAAAATTAAGAGTTCTCTTTGGAAAAGTATTTCCAATGCTTCTGTTAATACTCTGATTATACTGCACTCAGAAGGAGCTCCGAGTTTTCAGGTCACAGAGTGACTCAGCTATTTCTGCAGGATGTCAAAATTGTTAAAAATACACCATCAGTTGTTCAACAGGTATTCTTTTTATTCTTGATGCAAATCTAATGCTGGTCATCACAAAATGAATAACTGCCAGCCAAATGCACATAACCGAGTGTCAGATCTTCTTTGATAATGGAATGTTTGGTATTGCTGAGTGTTCCCAGTAACTTCTGATGCTGTCATGGTAATGGGCAGAATAATGCACAAGCAGGAGACTTCACAAAATGTATATGGGTAAGACTTTAAGGGGGAGACTTTCCCAGGAATATCCTTCCTTGTTAAATGGGCTGTGTGCTCTGTTTTGAACACAACTGTAATATAGCTTCATTTCTTAACCGAATACCTTTCAAGTTAATTTTCCTCCTCCATCCCTATCTCATGTATCCTGGCCAACAATTCCCCAAAATAAAATTGTCATTCATTTCATGGCTGTTTGTGGAACACTGCTGTGCCCAATAGGGCTGCCGTTTTCACCTACAAATACATAGTCACTCTACTGTTACTAATGTGATATCAAATGTAAGGATTAGTAGTAGTACTAGTCAGCCCTAAAATTGGTTTAGTGTTGTTGAGCTAGGAATGGGAAAATTCACTCAAGTTTCCTTTTAAAATCCCATCCAGGGCCTCCTGCAAGTATACGCTGATGTGAGCTGTGTGATAGTCACATGCTCCATGAGCCGACTGATGCTCCCTGTATAAGTTCACGGATGATGAGCTCCTGGATGATCATCAGTAGCTATAGAGATGCACACCAGCATACATCGCCATCATTAGGAGAGACATTAATAAATAATAATCCTTACATCTAGGCTGTCTTTCACGTCTGGAGGATGGCTCAAAATACTACACATGTTTACTGTAAGTGTACTAACTGCATCTTGTAGGCGAACCATGTGACAAACAGAAATATTGTGACTTTTAAAATTCCACATTGAATTTGTTCAGAATTTGTTCAGGTGCTGTATATTGTAGTATTCTCTGTTAACTACCATCTAAGTATCTGTGAGTAAACTATTTAAGTGCGTAGATACATTTCTGGAAGATCCATTTGTGTACTCATGTCAGAAGCCATTCAATTCCCCAGGGTGTGGCTAATCACAGAGGCAACAACCAAGGAAGAATGAAGGTCAGCAGTGCACCCAGATAAAGCATAAATCACTCATGTTATCACCACTGTAGGTCAATGAATAAAATAGCATGGCAAGTACAGTATAATTTGGTTTCTATTGAATTATATAACAACAACAGCTTGCACGTATATAGCGCCCTTCACGCAGGGTAGCGTTTCAGAGCGCCTAACAGTGGTGGAGCCTGACTCCGAGACTGGGGACATATATATCCTATGTGTATTTGGAATAGGAAATAAGGGGCAATGTTGCCAAACTAATCCTTTAATAGACGTCTGCCATTGTCCCGTCTCAAGACCCACCTCTTTGATCGAGACTTCAATCATCTTCCTATCCCTACCCTCCCTGCCCTCCATCCCTCCTGATCCCAACCCCCAGCTCAGGTCTAAATCCCTGACTGTCAAGCACCTAGGAATATAACACTGTGAAAGGTGTTGTACAAAAATGCAATTTGTTGTGGTACCATGAATGTTGTAAATATCAATGAGGGGAAATTAAAGCAATAAAATGTTTATGGTTTAACAGGGTGTGTGGTAATCTTTACTTTGGTCAGCTGGGTGTCTGACACATGCAGAAACTTAACTTCATTCTCCATAACATACAAAGAAAATAAAAAATTGATGTAGCCTCATTAAAGCAGAGAGGGAACAGTCAAACTGTTTTTTTTTGGTCAGCCAGATTCTGACACATGCGGAAACCCATCACCATGCTCAAGAGTACTCAAACCAAATTGAGATTTCCATGCATCCCACCTACACATAGAAATCCCAGAGATAGATTGTTGAAATGGAATCCGCACTCTCTCCCTGAAGGGATGCATCATGCTTGCCTAATTCTGGAAATTATTAGGCGCAGGTTGGCAAGAGCCAAGCCTGAGTGTGCATTGGGGTACTGCTGGAGTCCAACCAGCTAAGACTGTATAGCTTGCCATTAACTTTGCTGTCCAGCAAGCTTTCCGGCTGCTTGTCCAGCTAGGACCATTATACTTAACCAACCACCTCCACTTCATCTCAGCAAATACTTTCTCCTTCTGTCATGCCCAGTTACCTGCAGGGTACCCCAGGGCTCCATCCTTGGACCCCTTCTTTTCCTCATCTATATGCTCCCCCTCTGGGTGATGTCATTCACAGACACAGGTTAAACTTTCACATGTATGCGGATGACACACAAATCTACGTTGTGTCCTCCAGTATCAACTCCAGGTCTGCCAATGTTCTATCAGCTTGTCTAGCAGACAACAGGGCCTAGATGAGTGCAAACTTCCTGCAGCTGAATGTCGACAAGATGGAAGCCATACTCTTTGGCTTCAATCAACATCTTCACTCCTGCGGATCTAAATTCCTCAACCTCCCTGGGCTCTTCCTCAAACTCACTGAACCAGTGCACAATCTAGGCGTCCGGTTCAACCCTTAGCTGTCCTTCCTCCCGGTGATGTACCTGGTCTCTGACCAGGACCACCTTCCTCCACCTCCACCACATTGCCTGACATCAACCGTACAAGAACAACAACAAGATTACATTTGTATATTGCCTTTCACGTCGGGAGGATGTCCCAAGGCGCTGGACGGTGTACAGCATTTCAGACCCGAGCAGGGCCTCGCTCCACCCTATCTCTGCGACCTCCTAACTCCCTACCCAAAATGCAGCTGAAACCCTCGTTCATGCATTTGTCAACTCCCGCTTGGATTACTCAAACACACTCCTCGCTCGTCTCCCCAGCTCCACTATTCAAAAAATCCAACTCATTCAGAATTCTGCTGCCCGCATACTGACCCGGACCAAACTCCGTACCCACATCTCACCAGTTCTGGCCAGGCTCCATTGGCTCCCCAACACCGAATGGATCGACTTCAAGATCCTCACACTCGTGTTCAAATCCATTCACTCCCTGGTACCTCCCTACCTCTCTGACCTCCTCACTCCCCAATCCACCCCTGGCACCACCATTCGACTGGCACTGGCCTCCTACTTGTCCCTCGCACCTTTTGCTCCACCATTGGAGGTTGCGCTTTCAGCCACTACGCCCCAAAACTGTGAACACTCTCCCTCAATCCCTCTGCTTTGCCCCTTCTCTCTCCTTTTCTGAAGTCCTGCCTGAAAACTTGCCTTTTCGACCATGCTTATGGTCACCTCCACACTCCCCCCGGCTTGGAATCAGCTGCGCCACTGCTAACAACAACAACAACAACTTGCATTTACATAGCGTCCTCTATGCCGGGCGGCATCTCAGAATGCTTTGAGCAGTGTTAAGCGCTCTGAAACACTACCCTGCATGGAGGGCGCTATATAAGAGCAAGTTGTTGTACGTCTATCCTACCTGTCAGGGCTTTGGTTTGCATGGTTACATGAGCTAGATAACAGATTGAGTATTTTTTCATCTTATTTATTTCCCTTAATATTCACATTTATAATTCAATAACAAAGAAGATGTCCTTATCCTTATCTATCCAAAACATAAGTTAATACATTAATTATGTCCTATTCAATGGATAGAACCAGATCTGTTACACATTGCTTGTTAGAAGCAGGACTCGTTCAGATTTTTAAAAATGTGACCCACTTTAGTGAAATAAAGCCTAAAAATGCTAGAAATAACGCAGAACTCCATCTCCAAGACAACAGTAAATTAGCATTCCTAGAGGTCATACAGTAATGTAGAGGAATTCTACAGTTTCAGTGCTTTTTTAGTTCAAATTCCTGAAATTAAAAACACTTTTATCTCAAATGTCCATACTTTGATATTTGCTTTGATCTATATAATAATAATAATAATAATAATAATAATCCTTGCATTTGATATAGCGCTTTTCACGTCGGGAGGACGTCCCAAAGCGCTTCACAGAATAGACTGTAAAGTGAATTGACTGTATATTTGTGGGCGAACGCGGCAGCCAATTGCGCACAGCAATGTCCCACAAACAGTCGTAGATTGAAAATGACCAATTTATTATTGTTTTTGGATTTTGGAGGGATTATTATTAGGCTCTGTGTGGAGTAAGGAAACTTGCCCAAGGTTTCGCCCTCTGTCTGGAATTGAACTCAGGTCTCTCACTTGCAAAGCGAGTGCTCTAACCACTGAGCTACAGGACTCCATATAAATCTGGTTGATCCTGGATCATTCTGTCTCTCTCCGAAAAATAACAGGCTTGGCAGGTCAAATGACACCAATCGAGTGGCAAACGAAATAAGGAGAAATAATAGGGGAAAGTGTGTTTATTTTTCCTTAGCAATTAGGAAAAAGTGCCTACTTACGCTTGGGTGCCTCTTGACTTGATGCCACACGAACTGAAGCATGTTTGGAGGCGCTTGTCGGGCTGGCTGTGGGGCTGGGCTGGGCTGAGCTGGGCTGAGCTGGGCTGGGCTGGGCTGAGCTGGGCTGAGCTGGGCTGGGCTGGCTGTGGGGCTGAGCTGGGCTGGGCTGGCTGTGGGGCTGGGCTGGGCTGGGCTGGGCTGGGCTGGGCTGGGCTGGCTGTGGGGCTGAGCTGGGCTGGGCTGGGCTGGGCTGGCTGTGGGGCTGGGCTGGGCTGGGCTGGCTGTGGGGCTGAGCTGGGCTGGGCTGGGCTGGGCTGGCTGTGGGCTGAGCTGGGCTGGGCTATGGGCTGGACTGAGCTGGGCTAGGCTGGGCTGGGCTGGCTGTGGGGCTGAGCTGGGCTGGGCTGGGCTGGGCTGGCTGTGGGGCTGGGCTGGGCTGGGCTGGCTGTGGGGCTGAGCTGGGCTGGGCTGGGCTGGCTGTGGGGCTGAGCTGGGCTGGGCTGGGCTGGGCTGGGCTGGGCTGGCTGTGGGGCTGGTGGGCTGGGCTGGGCTGGGCTGGGCTGGGCTGGGAGGGTACAGCGCTGCTCTCACTCTCACTCTCAGGGAACCTCAATGTCACTGCGTCTCCGAGTTCCCAATCCGCAGTACGTATTGTAATGCAATAATGCAATGCGATGTAATGTGATGCTCAGTACGTGAGCTCCCTCACTGCCTCCTGGGCTGGGCTGGGCTGGGCTGTCCTGGGCTGGGCTGGGCTGTCCTGGGCTGGGCTGGGCTGTCCTGGGCTGGGCTGTGCTGTTCTTCGGCTGTGCTGGGCTATGCTGTGCTGTGCTGGGCTATGCTGTGCTGGGCTGTGCTGTGCTGGGCTATGCTGTGCTGGGCTATGCTGTGCTGTGCTGTGCTATGCTGTGCTGGGCTGTGCTGTGCTGTGCTGGGCTGTGCTGTGCTGGGCTATGCTGTGCTGTGCTGGGCTATGCTGTGCTGGGCTGTGCTATCCTGTGCTGGGCTGTGCTGTGCTGGGCTGCCTCCCCTCCTGCTCAAGCCAACACCCCGCAGAGGTCACCTCAGAGATGTGCAAAGCCCCGGGACAGCCTCCGCCACCTGCACTGCACTGCACTGCGGTTTGTTGTCGTTACTGTTGTCATGTGAAGGTCATGGGGCAGAGTCACAATCCTCACCCACACAAGGTCACCCGCCCTGAGAGGAGCGGGTGTGTGCGTCCCCGGACCCTGAATTTAAATGCAACTGAAATAAAAAGTGTTACCAGAGGAGTGAGTGAGTGGGTTTAAACTGACGCAAACTCCTTAAAGAGAGAGGTGCAATGACACACAAATGGTCGGACCATCAGAGGTAGTATTGAATAATACTGCACCGACCCCATATAATAAGGAATGCTTTCCCGTTTGATTCCTGGACACTGCACACTCAGCTGTGTCCTGACTGTATTGTCAGATGTCGGCCTGATCCTCTGCTCTCCCAATGGATCAGAATATTGTGGGTACTAACT
>NW_024704743.1:56737137-56764739 GCF_018977255.1 Callorhinchus milii | reverse complement strand
TTGATCACACACCTTGGTGCTTGTGTGACATTGTGTACGTTCAAATTGGCTGTCCACAAAATCAACACAGTCACACCACTTTGCAGTGTATGCTGAGATGTCTTGAGGATGTGATCAGGCACTATATCAAATACAAAGGTTATTGTTATTTCATTTTGCGTATCCATGCCAGAAGGTGGAAGGTGAACTAGATGGACCTTGGTCTTTTTTCGTCTAGCATTTCTTATGTTCTTATGTTCTTATTATACACATAATCATGTAGGCACATCTTTCACTGTTACTTGTAGTGCTTATATTCACTGCAATTGTGTTAACTGATTTGGTGTTACAGAGTGGTCAAAGTCTTACCAGAGGAGGTGGGATAATGGCACAAATCAAGTTATTTCCTGGAAAGCTTTGGGAGTTTCTTTTGGAGCTTTTTTTGATATTAGTCATTATTTTGGAAGTTAGAAATAGCTTGGAGTGCAGGGGATACTCTGTGAGAGATTTCAGAATTGGGGTTGATCATGGGCATCCTGCCTCAGTTGGTGGCCTCAGTATGTGTCAGCCTGTCTCAGTTGGTGGCGATCGTATCTCTGAGACAAAAGGTTGTGGATGCAAGCACTAGGTCAGGACTTTAAACAACAATAACAAAGCACACTTGTTTAGCACCCTTCACATCAGAAAGACATCCCAGTCCTGCCTAACACTCCATAACCACTCCAATACCGATAACAGTGTGCTGTATTGTTGGAAATGCCGTCCTTTGGATGAGACATTAAACCGTTTAGGGATATTAAAGATCCAATAACACAATTCGAAAAGAGGATAGAGTTTCTCCCAGCATCCTGGCCAACAATCCCCCAAACAAAATTGTGCATTTCCTTCATGCCTGTTTGTAGGACAAATCGGCTGATGCATCCGGCTACAAAATACATATTCACTACGCTTTGCGGGTTAATCCTTTTTAAGATGAAATTGAAATTGTATTAAATACAAGAATTATTATTTTATTTAATAGAAGACTTTTTCTTCTTCTAAAAGGTGAAATGATTTGTTTTAATCCACTATGTGACTCAACATACTTTATATCTAATATGTGAGACTGAACACTTGACAGGATAGTTTATTGTTCAGCTCTGTGAGCCATTGGAATCAATTTTCTATGGTATTAGCACAGGTCTGCAGGTAATCCTACAGAAGTATACTGAAATACAATCCTGAATTATATAATTATGATCCATACAAATTGAAGTTTGCTCATAAACTGATAATATGCAGAAAGAGTAAAGTTCTGTTTGCGAGGTATTGGCAACGGTGATGGGAAATTGACCATCTTTACCTGGGTGGGATCTAATAGTTTGTATTAAACAGCCATATTTAAAAATAGCTTTGAAAATCTCCAATAATCTCCCAAACTGCATACAAGTCAGGTTTGGCTTACATTCAATTAATGCAGACATAATTCCTAGGTTGGTCAATAGAATAAGCAAAGATGTACACACCCTCCCCTCTGGAACTGCTACACCCATAGTGGTCCCAATTGTACTCAATGATCTCTGCTCCACCACAGTTGTCCCAGTTTTCAACCCCACAAGTTGTCTCTGAAATGTGTTTTCTGCCACTCATCTGAATGGTTCAGCCAAGTGCATAGAGCAAGCTTGACTCCTGGGAATGGGAAGCGAAGCATCAAAGAAACAAATAACATTGCAAATGTAAACCTGACAGTACATGGGCAGTATAGTGAACTGCAGGAGCTACACTCACACTGTGGAGAGCCTCAAAGAGACAGGTACATTAATGTCAACTGCTATAATAATTGCGATAGATTTTATGGGGTAACCAAAGCTCTCACTCAGTCACCCCTCCTACTCAAACATCCCCTTCACAATCTGGAATAACAACATCAACAACAACAAGATTCCATTTATAAAGCGCCTTTCACGTCAGGAGGACGTCCCAAGGCGCTGAAAGCTACAATAAGCCTTCTAATTAAAATATAATCAGCCAGTGATTCCCTATAAAATTATAAAAGATAAGAATGAAGCATTTGTTATGGGATTATTGATCACAAGAGTGAAGAAGGCCTTTATAATTTTATAATAATCTTTGTATTTGATATAACGCCTTATCACGTCATTCAAACTTCTCAAAGTGCTTCACAGAATATACTATTAAGTGTATATTGTGTGGGAAAACGCAGAGCCAACTGCACATAGCAGTGTCCTACAACAGCTGTGGATTATTTTTTGGAGGGATTATTACCACGATCGATTAACTACTGAGTTCCTACTTACTGCTAGGTAAACAGAGGTGTATGGAGTAAAGAAAATTGCTTAAGGTTTCTCCCCACCTAGGATTCGAACCTGGGTCCTCTCGTTTGTGAGGCGAGCGTGCCTTTCAGCCCATCTGTAACCTGATCAAGCATTGTACAGCTTGAGAATAAATTTGGGGATCCAAACGGAACTGATTTAGCAATGCATTTGGGATTACACTTTAATTTATTATTTGAAAATCTTACATTGGTGGTGTATATAATTTACAAATTTTTAAAAGAAATCAAACAATCAGAGACCTGGAATTTATCTTCAACACAAACAGAATTTTATTGCATTGCAACAAATGTACAAGAAATCCACATTTAAATCCTGAAATTTAAATCTGTTATGCCTAATAAGGGTATCTCTTTGAAAGTTCAGGTTTTGTGACAGGTAATAAACAGGGAAAGATCATTTAAATGTAAAGGATTTAATGAAAACAAGATGAAAGAATACCCACCAACTAACAAGTAATGGATTGCTTTAATTGGGACTCTAAAATTCAAAAGCTCTTGGGAGGTTTTTTAGCACATGCACCGGCTCATCTGTTTAATCAATCATTTAGAACCAGCACATTCTTTAATGATTTGAAGATGGTAATAGTGCAGAAGACCTGAGGAGCACTGAGATAAGAACAATTTTCAAAGCAAGTCTCCTCTCATTTTAAGTTGCAGCAGGAGGTCACGTTTCAACACTCAAGGATCTCCCTAGCAGTTCCCAATCTGATTTCAAAGAAAAGCTTGCATTCTGATTGCCATTTTTCACTTTCATAACATAGTTGAGCCTCTGTAGAAACGAATACGATTTCATGCAGTTAATTCAGTAATTTTGTGGAACAAATTGCATACATCTTTGCTTTTTACCATCAATCATGAATTGATTTGAATCTTACTGAGGTAACCAAAAGCAGAGCAAGAAGTTGATGGTTTTTGCCTCAGATCCAGGGGCTTGCCGCTCGGGTTCCTTCAGGGCTTCCTTCTTGGCCTGTCTAGGTTTTACCTAAACCTAAGTGATGGTAATAATATGCATAGATAAATGTATAGAGACTAATCTGTTAGTTACTAACAACAACAACAACAACAACAAATCACACTTGTATCGCACCCTTCATGTCAAAAAAATGTCCTAGGGCACTAGACAATCAGGGGTTTTGGACCTGAGCTGGGATTTGGGGTCAGAAGGGGAAGAGGGAGGGGAGCTGGGGATGGAAGGGTGGTTGAAGGCACGATCGAAGAGGAAGGTCTTTGGACAGGACTTGAATGAAGCAGGAGAGGGATTGAGGCGGAGGGATTGCGGGATAGAGTTTCAGAGAGTGGGGGCAGAGATGCTGAATTCCCGACCGCCAGTGGTGGGGCGGGAAGTGCGGGGAACCTGAAGCAGGTTGGTGTCTGCCAAGCGGAAGGAGCAGACAGGCTGATATGGGGTTATGAGGTCAGAGACGTAGGGGGAAGAAGACCGTGGAGGCTTTGAAGGTAAGAACATGGATTTTGTACTCGATTCTCTGAGGAATGGGGAGCCAGAGAAGCTGGGCAAGAATGGGAGTGATAGGTTCCCGGAGCCTCGTGCGGAAGAGGACACAAGCTGCAGAGTTCTGAACAATCTGCAGTTTGTGGAGGAAAGAGTTGGGAAGTCCATTGATCAGCAGTTGGCGCAGTCAAGCTGGGAATATGATAGCATGGATCAGGATCTCGGCGGCCTGCAGTGAGAGACAGTGGCGGAGGCAGTCAATGTTGCAGAGGTGTAGAAAGGCGGAACGTGTCACGGCATGAATGTGGGTTTGAAGGACAGCCGAGGGTCGAAAAGGACACCGAGGTTTCGGATTGGCTTGGTGAGGTGAAGAATGTAGCCATAAATGGTGACAGTGTGAGCAGCTAAGGTGAAGAGGCGCTGCCGGGAGCCAAGCAGGAGGGGCTCTGTCTTGCCACATTGAGCTGGAGGAAATTGGCTCTCATCCAGTAACTTGATCAGAGAGACAAATTAGCCAGGACATCAACAGTCCTCGAGTTGAGGGTGGAGGCGGTGAGATAGAGTTGGGTGTCATCCGTATACATGTGGAAATTGACACCATGCCTGCGGATGACATCACCGAGCGGGAGCATGTATAGATTGAAGAGGAGTAGCCCGAGGACAGAGCCCTGAGGAACTAAGAGATACAATTTATAGAATCTGTTATCTCAAAAATGAAATGTCACCCCTGCCTCACTTGGTAAAAAACATCTTTCTTCAAATGTAAAAAACACAAACACTATTCTGCTCACCCATGAATTAGAAACATTTATCTGGTTCAAAAACAATTATTTTAATTAGCACTTTAGAACTCATTGAATTGTTTGAACTAAGGTTCGATAGCTACTTAACCTTTGAGTATCCTATGTGAAGTGACACTATATAAATGTAAATTTTTGAGTACAAAAATTAGTCAAACTTTCATTTTTATTTTATTTATTTTTATTAGTTTTAATTTATAAGAGAAAGGTCTATCCGGAAAACATATCACACTGTTGCCTTCACAATAATTTTATTTAGTCAAATATGATTTACTGTGCGTAGTATGGAGCAAAAACATCCAGGTCTAATAATAGTGGAAAATGATAGGGAGAATTTAAAACATTGACAAGGCTCAAAAGTATTCATTAAAGAGTTAATTCCAGTGTCTGATTTGGGTTGTAAAACACACAATACTATGACATAGAATAGGAGTCACAAAGTTGAATAAAACCTCAGTTGAATGAATATTCTGCTCATCTATAGTTTAAGGTGCTGTAAAAACAACAATCGGAATGAATTCTCTCTGGTAATAAAAGAAGGTTTAAACTGCTGTCCCCACATTTGAACAGGAAACATTTATTCACTATAAATGGTTACTCAAGGTTGCAAATGGATGTGACATTTTATTTTAAATAGATTTCATTTATTTTTCATTCAGAGCAGGGCCATGCTGCAAAGTAATAATCTGGGGCTTCTCAGACCACACAAGTATTGCTCTGCATGTCGGATAAATGAGCAGTGGTTTATTGGGAAATATATTGCAGCCTTCATATGCCTGAAGCAAAATTGGGTTACATAGTCTCTCTGGAGGCACTTTATTTCTGAATAAACCAGCCCTTCACAATTTCTTTTCATTCCTATTGTTACTTTCTTTATTGTGCTTGAGATTTTTCCTAACTCCAATTGCTTGTTCCATTTAGTTCTGAAATTCCATTTTATCTTAAAATATAAGAAAGGGTGTAAGAATCATGGAAACATTTCAATCCAATTATAATGTGGAAGTCAGTTTCAGCAGAAAATTCTTAAAACTTTCCATAATTCTGTGCCGCTATAATTTTGAAGACAAAATGGTTTTAATGGCTAGCCAAAGCTCTAATGAGTAGGGTGATCCTAGCGAGATATGTAGTGGGAAAGCTTAATAGAAAGTGTTTTCAATGGCAAGCTATGTGGTTTCTGCTGATTAAACTCCACGGTATCCCAATGCACACTCTGCCAGCCCGTGCCTAAAACTATCTGTAATTAGGTTAGCAGGGTGTGTCCCTCCAGTTAGATAGCATGCATGGAATTCTCAGATTGGTTTGGATACTCTTGAGCATGGTGATGGGTTTCCCCATGTGGCAGAAACTGGCTGACTAACAAAAAGGCTAAATATTTGGGTAGAATGTTGGTGATTTGATCAAAATGCCTATGTTCAAAACCAAATTATCGTGTATAGTTTTGAGCTAGACAAGGGGAAGGAGAAAAGAAACACTTAGTTTCCCTCCAAAGTACAGTGTGGTTCCAGAACCTCAAGTCTTTCAGTTCCGACGACAGCTTGAGGGAATGTGAGACCGTGGCTGTCTGTTCTCTCCATCACACACTGGTGTCTCCCTTGTCAGCACAAACAATCCTTCTTCAACACTAAAACTTCTTGCCCCTTGGCTCTGCCTCTCTCTAGACACCAGTCCTGCAGGCCTCGGGAGTGTTAATGAGGAGCAGAATGTATGTATGAAGGAAATAGAAAAAAAATTTAAATTCAGGATAAGAAATCCATTTGATTAGCCTTGGTGGGTGAGAGGAGCAGGAACAACTTTTCCTACAAATGCTCCTGCGTTTCTGGACGACCTTTATCAAAAAACAGAAACGGTTTTGTTGACGAACTCTCCACACCATTCTCTCTCTCATTGCTTTTCTGTGGAGTCCTGCAGCTCATTGGTTAAAGCGCTTGCCTCGCAAGCGAGAGGATCTGGATTCAATTCCCGGGCAGGTCAAGGCAAAATGTTGGGCAAGTTTCCTTACTCCACACACACCCCTCTGTTCACCTAGCAATGAGTAGGAACCCGTTTGTTAGTTGATTTGGCGGATTGTTTTTCTGGGGATAATAATTCTTTCAAAAAATATTAATAATAATAAATTAGTCATTTCAACCCATGTCTGTTTGGAGTACATTGATGCAAGCAATTGGCTGCTGCGTTCGCACACAAAATATACAGTCAATTCACTTTACAGTGTATCCTATGAAACACTTAGCGATGTCTTGAAGAGATGATAAGGTGCTGTATCAAATACAAGGATTATTACTATTACAATGGGTTTATAGCGAAAAGTTGTTATGATGTGTTTGCATTGTGAGCCCATTCACTGAGCCTGTCAGCAGCCAGTCCACTTGTTTTTCATGCACCAGACAGCTTTTGCAACAAAATGGGCATCTTCTGAGTCATAAGATGAACACCGCCATCACTTCCTACTTTGTGCATGCACTAGGAATTGATCTGATGACTTGGAAGTTGTGCATTTTACTTTTAGCATGGCAACCAGCCCATGCTTAAGCAGAGTCCTGGCTGATTGTGCACAATGGCAGCAAAACTAGCTATCATGCCTCATTGGGGTTTTTGTGGGTCCTAACCATTGTATTATAAAGGCACTCAAATCCATTATCCTGGAGCAAAAGAGACTGGTGGGGAGAAAGGGAAAAAAACACGAAAGATTGTTGTACTAGCTTGACGAACAGCGGGACATATTGAGAGCATGTGACAACATCTTGCCAAGTGCTCTCAATGGCAAGCTATGCGGCTTTAGCTGGTTAAATACAAGCAGTACCCCAACACACACTGTGGTGTCCCAAGCCTTGGCTCTTGCCAATCTGGGTCTAATATACTCCAGAATTAGGTGAGCAGGATGAGTCTTCCAAGGAGAGAGTCTGTATTCCATTCCAGTAAACATCGCTGGAATTTCTATGTATAGATGGAATACAAGGAACTCTGTTTGGTTTGGATACTCTTAAGCATGGTGATGACTTTCCACATGCGTTACACACCCGGCTGACCAAAAAAACAACTGGTTTGATACATTTACAGAGGGATTGAAACATTTAATGGTATCATGAAAGATTTGATCATTATTGTAATAGCTTTGTGATTTTGAACGTGGGAGAACACTCGATTATTCCATTGTTCAGGTGCGGAAGAGAGTTTAGAGAATGTTTGCCAAATAGACAGATAACATAATGATGGTGTTTTAGATTAATTGGTCTCATCTGTGCATAGCACCTCGGGGAGTACCAACTGTAATTGCTAAAGTGGAACGCATGCACATTGTGTGTGTTGTATTTTACAAACATTTTTTAAAAAACTGGAATAATTTTTAAATAAAGCTAGAAGGAAGAAAGAGATCTGGTCAGTCTTGGTGAAGCGAATACCAACTCGGATTGTCTGTAATACTGCTGTTATATGTGTGATTCTGACCTGTGAAAACAATCATACCTACAATGTACAATAGAAGTATCTGCAACTAACAAGAAGCAGACTCACGTTGTGTGTCAACCTGCTTCAGTTAGTTGTACTTCTGCCTCCAAGTCAAGAAAGATGTGTGGTCAAGCCCCATGTTGGGACTTTGAATTCAAATAGTCTTGTGAAACAGTGAAACAGCAGAAAATCACAGGCCTGAATTCTGATCTGACCTCGATTAGCTGACCTCAACTTTTCAGTTGGCCATAGCTCTCCTGAGCTAGAGAGGGAGTAAAATGTCAGATTTCTATCCTGTGACCCTGCTAAAACGTAATTGTAGTGATCATATGAGGGTGGTTGAATAAATAGCCAATGCTCACTGTTTAGGCTCACATGCAAAGAATAGTCATTTCAGTGAGGTTGGGTGGTGCCTTAGGAAATACATATCAGAAAAGGGTTAGTATGTACAGGAAAATAAGTGGTTAGAAAAAGACCTGAATAATACATTCAGTGCATGGGCTTAGTAACCTACTAATTACCTAATGGTTGCACACCCAGCTGTGCTGATACATTTAATTCCCAGCAGAAGTATCTTTGGGAATAGTTCCTGAAGGTGCAGTTTTTTTACTTTCTGAAAGAAAATGGATGCGTCTTATTTAATGCATGGATTTTGATGCTCTGCTGTTCAAAGTAGGGTGTAAAGCTACCGCAAGTGGTTGTTATCAGAATAATTAAGCCAATATCTAGCAGGTTGCCTCACACTGTTAATGTTTCAAACCAGTTTTTTACCTATTGAATAGCTGGGCTATGCAGAGTGGGACCTGCCTGCTCGGAATGTTTAAATGTCCTGCTTGATCACAGCTTCACCAAATGAGCCATGATGAGAAAACCTCTGCATTGATATTCATATTGGTTTGATTTTTGGATAGCAGTCTTTACCACTCAAATAGACCTCTCTTGCTTTGTGGGTCTCTTGCACTAATCGCCATCCCCGGCTAAGAGTACAGGTGACTGACCTACTTGTGTGTTTCTTTGAGCACAGCGGCCAAGACATATGTGAGCAGCCTCGGTTGGCTCTCTTCTGCAGAAAAACACTTGGCTTCTTGCTCAGTGCCTCTCCATGGTGACAGCTATGGAATTCAGTTCAAGGAGCATTGTAATTCAAAAGTAAGCAAAATAACTACAGTGTATAATGCTTCAAAATTGTTATTTCAAATGCAGGCAGGGCGAAACCTTGGGCAAGTTTCCTTACTCCACATGCCTAATAATAATCCCTCCAAAACAAAAGAATAATAAATTGGTCATTTTCAATCCACGACTTTGTGGGACACTGCTGTGTGCAATTGGTTGCCACGTTTCGCCCACAAATATACAGTCAATTCACTTTACAGTCTATTCTGTGAAACGCTTGAGATGTCGAGAGGACGTGAAAAGCGCTATATCAAATGGAAGGATTATTATATATTATTATTTCAAATTGTGCTGGGGTAAAAAATCTAATCCTTCTTAACCACCTTGATGGGCTAAATAACAATGGAGATAGCTTTATAGAGAACAAAGATGGCATATTATTGTGCTTAAGTGGAGGGGCTGAATTTTCACATCAAAAAACAATCTATTGCTGACAGACATTGTAAGTATTACATCAGATCTGCTTTGAAACATTGCATTTTCACCCTATAAACTGCAAAAAAGAATATGCAGGCAAGGCTGGATAATTGCAAAATTGTAAAAAAAGTGACAAAACTCACACTAATGTCCAGCTGATCTCTTCATAATAGAAAACTTTAATGATCATATTGGGAGATTGTGAATGATCGATTTGTGCTCCTTTCCTACTGCATTCAACTTTCCCCAGTGACACAAGTCATCTAAAAATCTCATTACCCTGCCAGTTAAATTTATTACACATTATATTAAGCCTGTCCCAATGCGGATATGCTCACTACAGAAACCCTGCTAAGCATCAACATATATACAATGCACCAAACGTTTCATCTATCCTAATTTCTTGACCTTACCGTCATTTTTGCAAGAAGATGCAAAAAATATTAATCGACAAGAATGAAGGCTGACACTTTCATGTTATTGACTTGACAGTATGACAGAGAGACTATGGGAGAGACAAGCAGTGAATCTGCGTATGTGTGAGATGCTGGAGGGAGAGGGAATAACGGCATATGTGTCAGATGCCAGGAGGGGGATAAAGGAACTCAATAGTTCAATGGCTCATAAATAACACAGCAGGATTGATTTTGCAGGGACTTCAAACAGCCCTGCTTTCACTGTTTTCAAAGTAAAAGTGATATAGCTAACAAAGTACCAATGAACTGAGGTAGAATCTGCCCCACATGGAAAACCTGTGCCATACTTGGCACAGCAGCTCCCTTGAAAGCAAATTATTTTCTTGAGCAGGCAAAGTTTCATTATTTAGTATCAGAAAGAAAAGACAACCTGTGCTGAATAAATAAAATATGACCTAGCCTCAGTAAAGAAGAAGGTTTTTGACACTTTCAATGGACTTGAGGAGTTTACAATAGGGGGCTCCTAGTGATACACATAACATCAAAGGAACCAAGAACCACACACTCTTTTACTTGTTTCATACACTTCTGCACAAAAATACTTTTGGACTTCAGCAGGCAAACTGTGAAACACTGAACACTGTAAACACAAAAGAAACTGTGCCGATGCTCAGCATTAAGATTTTTTTTGAACCTGCACCCAAACAAACTGCATTACTTGAGTAATGCTCTTACCTGCCAGAAGTAATAATTATTGGACAATGTTAGGGTCACAATTCAATGCTACTGAGGCATTAAAATTCTGTTCAATCATAAGCTGTAAGGGCATTTTGTCGTAAAAATTAAAAGCACACAGAATTGTAGTCTTTTTTTAAATTCACTTTTAATTTGAAAAACGTTTTTCTGCAGGACCAGTCTCCAAATTAAGAATTTTCCACAATTCTGCATGATCTTAAATGGTAAGGAACAATTCTCTTGTAGGCGAAGACAGAATCTTAATGAAGTATGAGCAATTTCCTGTGGTTTGCACTGAAATACAGATGCATAGAAACTATTTATCAGTACCAAAATAATTAAAAATAAAAGATTGAGTACTTTTTTCTCAGAATTCAAAACTCCAAAACATACAGTTCAACAAAGATTACAGTTAAACTTTGCAATTTCAATTACCTACAAACTACATAGTCACTGGACATTGCAGTTTATCTTTTGAAGCACTTCAAGACACTCTCCCAAGGTAAAAGATACTGTATCAAATGTAAGGATTTACCTTTCTTACGAAGGGTCGTGGACCCGAAACGTTGACTCACTTTCCTTTCTCCATAGATACTGCCTGATCTGCTGGCTTTTCCCAGCTCTCTCTGTTTTTGTAAAGATTATTAGTATTAATAATTTATTATTATAAATGGCTCTTGTTACAACACAATGTTTGAACCCTGCCTGTTCAGATGGGCATTGAAGATACAATTCAATGCACAATACAGAGGATACAAGCATGCAAAGCTCTGGATGATCTGTGGCTGGGAAGTCCGAGAAGCAGGGCTTTGGCATAGACGAGCCTGGTTGTAATGAAGGCATCTATGAGGGTTTCAGTGGCCTGAGGGGTGAGGCAGTGGCAGAGTCGGGCAATGTTGAGGAGGTGGGGAAGGCAGAGCCGGTCATGGCATGGATGTGGGGAAGAAAGGACAGTTGAGGTTCGAACAAGATGCCTAGATTCCTGACTAGTTTGGTGAGGTGGAGTGTGCATCCTTGGATGGTGATGCTGTCAGCGTCTGAGGTATGGATGCACTGGCGCGAGCCAATCAGGAGAGCCTCGGTCTTGCTGACATTCAATCGTAGAAAGTTAGCTCTCATCCAGGATTTGATGTCTGACAGGCAGTCTGCCAGGACAGCAGTGGTCCTGGGGTCAAGGGTAGAAGCAGAGAGATAGAGTAGGGTGATCCCAGCACTCAAGATCCCATTACACTATTTGAAAAGAGATGGGAGTGTCTCCTGATGTCCTGGCCAACATTCCCCAACTAAAATTGATCATTCACTTCATGGCTGTTTATGAGGCATTGCTCTATGCTTACAAATACAGAGTCACTCCACTTTGCAATAAATTTTATGAAGTGCTTTGAGAAGTGCTTGATGAGAAAGCTGCTACAGCTAATGTAAGGATTATGCTTATTGTTATTAAATATAGAATAGGGGCAGAGGGGCGGGGTTGGGATCAAGGAGGGCAGAGAAGGTAGGAGGGTGGACAAAGGCACAGTAGGAGAGGAGGATCTTGAGGCGTGTCTTGAAGGAGGCAAGGGAGGGAGCGAGGCGAAGTGAAGGTGGGATGGCTTTCCAGAGGATGGGACAGAAAGACTGATGATGGGGCGGCCGGGCGGAAACATGGAGCAGGCGGGAGCCTGCTGAGTGGAGGGAGCGGACAGGTTGATAAGGGGTTAGCAGGTCAGAGAAGTAGGAGGGGGCAAGGCCATGCAGGGCCTTGAAGGTAAGGATGAGAATTTTGAACTCGATCCTCTGAGTTCAATTTGCACATAGCAAAGTATTGACATAGTTGGAAAATATGAATTTTGAAGGGAACAGCACATAATATTAAATAAGAATAATATTACATATAATACAGTGCCTTTTATGTCAGGAGGACACATCAAGGATGTGCCATACGGTATAGTGACTGTGTAGTTGGTAGGCAAAATGGCTAACATGCCTAAACATTGATAAAATGCTGTGATCTGGGCAGGGTGGATTACTCTGTGCTCCTGGTATCAGAAACCCTTCCCCCTTATGTCATCACTAGGTACCTGGATCTTGTAACTATCTCAATAACTATCTGAGTTGCAGGTATAGGGTTCAAGCCATGACTGTTGTGGGACATTGCTGTGCCCAATTAGCTGCCGTGTTTTGCCTACAAAATATACAGTCAATTCACTTCACAGTATATTCTGTGAAGCGCTTTGAGACGTCTCGAAGACGTGATAAGGCGCTATATCAACTGCAAGGATTATTATTACAGAGGTGCACAGTTGAAGTATGAAGGATAATTGGATAAACCAGGCTTGAAAGAAGATATCACAGAGGGAACCTTGTAGAACTTTATGAAGGCTAAATAGGTTTTGGAAAGTAATTTCAGAATAATACTTTGGGGATATTTAACAACACAGAGTAATTAGGCTGTTTCTGTGCTGTATCACTGATGCAGTGTGCTGTAATGATAAGGCAGGAGGAGAAGAGGGTATGAATTTAGGATGCTTTTAGTCATCAGGCCACTCTTAAACAGCTAGATAGGGTGGTAAAGGCCAGCACACAGGATAAATTTAAGATACAGGTTGGTGCACTTACAGGAAGATACTAAATTTGATATTCTGGAAGGATGGGATTAAATTGATTCAATGATTTTATACATCCGAAGTTCTCTTGAGATCTTTGATATCTGAAGTTAAGAAGTTCAGTGCTGGTGGTTCAATCCACACACAATGACTGTCAGTAATATTGGATTCTGGGGAAGTGTATGTGAGATGAGTCACTGACCATTGTAAAAATTTACCAAGATTGACATAAAAAGCCATTAAAAGCTATTGATCAGTAAATTTATCAAACACTAGGCAGTCAAGTTTACCTACCAAGATTGGCAAGTTTACAGTCTTAACCAAAAGATTTTTCTTTTAACCTTAATCAAGGTTAGAATGGATAGTGGTCTAGAATTTTTTCCTGACGATGAGTAAGATGACTAGCATGTCAGCAGCAGTGCTCTGGAGTATTGCGGACCCATCTGGTTCACGAACCGGACTATTGAGTCCACCACAGATGATTGACCCAATTCTACCATTCCAATATGAAACATTTCACTCTGGAGCCAGCTCAGCTCCAAAAAGATTTTGCTTTCACCATCACCCCAGACGGATGGTCACTGATGACTACATAGATGAGGACATAGAGTATAATCATTGTGGTCTACACCACCTCATAGAGTCCAGGCCTTTGTGGAAACAACTTGAACAGATTCACCAAAACAACGACAAATTGTTAGTGGGTGGGTAAATCTGCAACATTTTCAATAACAGATTTGATCACATCAAATCATTCATATAATGTTGCAGAATTGCCACCGGGTCTCTGTGTATATTTCCATCTTTACAGGGACAATGATTTTCTTGTTAAAATGCAACTGCAATCTTGCGACATTAATAACGTACAAAAGTCACACTTTGGCAGGCAGA
The DNA here is from genome assembly GCF_018977255.1 of Callorhinchus milii. Classification (NCBI taxonomy): domain Eukaryota; kingdom Metazoa; phylum Chordata; class Chondrichthyes; order Chimaeriformes; family Callorhinchidae; genus Callorhinchus; species Callorhinchus milii. The sequence continues at coordinate 56,750,514 of NW_024704743.1, read as the reverse complement.
GCATGCAGCATTACAAAGGTCAGACAGATTAACTGGTCTTGTAATTCATTAGACAAAATAGAAGAGACAATCAAAGCCACTTAATGGGATGCTTGTTTCAGTAGTGAACAAAATATCTCAAATCATTTTAAAAAGCTTATAAAGCAAAGCTCTAAAAATCAATGATCCTGATCACCAGCGGGAAATAAAATTCACAGACACGCTGCTTAATCATGGGGAAAATGAAGAAGAATACAGCTCAGAGAATCAATTGCTTGCCCAGAGAATATTGATGGGGAAAGATAAGGTGGTATGAATGTTTACTGTTAACTGGCAATTGCAATCTATTGAACAGCAATGATACATTTTACAAAAATCATCAACTATTTATGTTGTCATTAAATAGTAATTTTGTCAAAAGGCCCAGCCTTTTGAAATTATGGTTTATAAGTTGTTTCATAATGTCAACTAAAGCAATGATCTTATACCGTGTGTGATCTGTAGAACCACAAAATAATAGGCAATATTGTGGAATTCCTAAACACATTTTGTTCCTTACTTATCACAGGAGAAATTCAGGAACACTATCGACTGGCAACTCACTTTAATGACATGTTTCGGACTGAATTTCTTCCTGAGATCAGGATAATTCTTTCCCCCTCGGGCTTCTCAAGTCAATTTGGTCACCGCCTTTTAATACAAAAACAATAGGGAGAAACAATTTTCAGATTATAGAAAAGAAATTTTAATTTTAAAACAATATATTTTTTAATGGGTTATTTGAATGGTCTTAGGTGCTCTATCAAATACAAGGATTATTATTATTATTATTATCATTGTGCATCACCCCAGCCACTGGGTAACTCAGAGGCACAATCACATGTGCAATTTTGAAATTTTTTTTGCGTTTCTTTGGAAGATGGCACTTGATGGTGGCCTGCAGCAGATCACATGCTTGCTCTTACAGCTGAAATTCGGGGTATTTCAAAAAGAAACAATGACTAAAAATAGTATATGTGAGTATGACAAACAAACAAACAAAATATTCTGTACATGACCTAATCCTGTGAATAAGGTCATGAGAGTCATTTACAGAATCATTTTCATATTTCTTAACAACCAGTCTTTATGGGACTTCAGGGACAAGCATTGAACTGTGAATGCACAATGAAGCAACATTGAAAACTGGCACAACAACCTGAACAGTTGCTGGTTTGATTATGACAATATACACACGTATGCTACAGTAAAGTTGTGAAACCAGGGGTGTTGCGAAATCTCTGAAATTTTCAGTAAAATTTTGAAACCATGAAATGACTGAAATTAGGAGTCACGGATTTTATGAATAAGTGATCATTTCATGATATTGATAACCTTGCCTTGACACTTGTTAGCATTATCAATAAGTAAATAACACATTATGAAAATTTATATTTTATTCACCATAAACTTCATGTGACATTTCATTCAGTGATGAGTCAAATGTCATTTTTTTCTTCATGCAGAGGGTAATCAATGACTAAAACGGGTGGCCAGGAAAGGTAGTAGAGGTCAGGGCAATAGACTTGTTTAAAACGCAGCTTGACGCAATGATGGGGGATGGATGTTCTGGAGGAATGAGATCAGACAGGCCGAAAAGCCTCTTCATCTAGATCAATCTTGTGATCTTTTGATCCTGTTAAATGTTAAGGTTGCAGAGAAAAGCGAAAAATTCTTAAATCCGTTTTTAACTATTTAAGAATTGCAGAAGATTGAATTTAAGAAATGATCACAATTCTGCATAAAGGCTAAGACAATAACAGCAATAACAGGTTAAGAGTATTAAGGAGTATCCCAGTTAAGAGTATTCTGTTAAGTCTTAAAAGGTTAAGACCTTTGATGGAATTTCTGACCTGCGATTCTGAAGTAACATAAGGCTTCTCAGGCCAGAACTTTTCATGGTCTTAGCCTGAAATTTGAACACATACAGAATCTGGGGAAAGTCTTGAATTCACTTTTAATTTGGAAATCAGTTTTCTGAAGTACCTGAAAGAACTGCAGAAACCCCGACTTTCAAACAAAAATCCGAATTTGCGAATTTTCAAAAAAGCTGCATACGGTTCAATTAAAAAACAGTGATCTTAAGGCTAAGACCATGACAAATTTTGAGCCTCCAGTGTGGAGATACTGCCCTGTTTATTGAATCCAAAGCACAAAACAACTGAGAACAAGATCTCATGCATGTTCAGGGATTTCCAGATCAAACTTTACAACTTTTTTTTATCTGATCACAAGCATTCTCTGGGAAATGCCATGTAGGGTCACAAAGAAAAATATGCATTGCTATTTTTGCAGGAATGTAAGAACAGTTGAAAATCAGGACAGCCTATAATAATGCTTATGTTTGATTATAGCACCTTATCGCATTGTCAAAAACTTTTAACAAATTTTATTGTAAAATGTATTGGTTTAACAGCCAATTTGTACAGAGTAATGTCCTATAAACAAGGGCAAAATGAAAAAAACATTTTTTTATCTGGAGGATTGTTGGACAGGGCACTGGGAGAAACGCCCTTCTCTTTTCAAATAGTGCCACAGTGTTTTTAAACATCCACCTGAAGGGCAGAGGGGAACTTGGTTTAACATCTCATCTGAGAAACAACATCTCTATCAATACAGCAATCTCCCATCACTGCACTGGAGTCTCAGCCTAGATTGTAAGATCAAACCTCACTCTGACTCAAATGCAAGAGCTCTACCAACTGAGCTAAGCTGACACCCATTATCAGTGAGCTGTGCCTATTAACAACAACAACAAGATTACATTTGTATAGCGCCTTTCACATCGGGAGGACGTCCCAATATTAACATATTGAAATGTGTGTCATTGCTACCAGAGGTCAAACATAGATTCCTTCTCCTCCTCACCTGGAGCATGATGTGGTAGGTGCTTCCAAAGGCAGCAGAATTGGCTCATGTTGACTGCAGCAGTAATAATATGTGGCACCTCTGTTTAAAAAGCAACAACAAAATCATTATTATTATCCTAAAGGGTTCAAAGGACATATTTTATACCATCTTATCATCAATACAAGCCCACAGTAGAGATGTAACAAAATAAGTTTTTATACAAAATACAGTCACAACACTATAAACACGATATTTCCTGTGAATTGCTTGAGATTTCCTCCCTACATGAAAGGCGCTATAACAAATGTGAGGATTATTATTATGGGTTAATGAATTTAACTCTTATAATAATAATCCTTGCATTTAATATAAGAACATAAAAACATAAGAATTAGGAGCAGGAGTAGGCCATTCGGCGCCTCGAGCCTGCCCCGCCATTCGATAAGATCATGGCTGATCTTCTGACCTAACTCTAATTACCTGCCCTATCCCCATATCCCCTAATCCCTCTATTTTTTAAAAATCTATCAGTGTCAGCCTTAAAAATGTTCAAGGACTGAGCACCTGCAGCCTTCTGGTGAAGAAATATTTCCTCAACTCTGTTCTAAAAGGCTGACCCTTAATTTTAAGACTGTGACTCCTGGTTATAGATTCTCCTACCAGGGGAAACAGACCCTCAGTGTCTACTTTATCAGCCCTTTAAGAATCTTATATGTTTCAGTAAGATCTCCCCTAATTCTTCTGTACGCTAGAGAATATAGCCCTAGTTTATTCAGCCTATCCTCATAGGTCAGTCCCCGCATCTCAGGAACTAACCTAATGAATCTACGCTGCACCCCCTCTAAGGCAAGTATGTTTTTTTTAAATAAGGAGACCGAAACTGCACACAATACTCTAGGTGCAGTCTCACCAAGACCCTATACAGTTGCAGCAAGACTTCCCTACTCTTGTACTCTAAACCTTTTGCAATGAACGCTAACATGCCATTCACCTTCTTAGTTGCTTGCTGCACCTGCAAACTAACTTTTTGAGACTGGTGTACAAGGAAACCCAAATCCCTCTGAACACTAACACTATCTAATCTCTCCCCTCTAGAAAATAATCTGTTTTTCTATTTTTTCTACCTAGGTGAATAACTTCACACTTCCCCACATTAAATTCCATCTGCCACCTCCTCGCCCACTCCCCTAGCCTATCTATATCCAGTTGCAATCTTTTTGCATTATCCTCAGAGCTTACTCTCCCACTTAGTTTAGTGTCTTACGCGAATTTAGATACGTTACATTCAATGTCCTTGTCTAGATCATTGATGTAAATTGTAAATAGCTGAGACCCAAGCACTGATCCTTGTGGCACTCCACTGGTCACATCCTGCCAATTCGAGAATGACCAGTTTATCTCTACTCTCTGTTTTCTACCCGTTAGCCACTCTTCAATCCATGCTAATATGTTCCCATTAATCCCGTGGGCCTTAACCTTGTGCAATAGCCTTTTGTGTGGCACTTTGTCAAATGCCTTTTTAAAATCTAAATATACTACATCTACTGGTTCCTCCCTACCTAACCTGCTAGATACATCTTCAAAAAACTCTAAAAGATTAGTTAAGCATGACTTCCCTTTTGTATTGACTCTGCCTAATCTTGTTATGGTCTTTCAGGAATCCCAGAATGACATCCTAATTAAGGACTCAAGAAATTTCCCTACCACTGATGTCAGACTAACTGGTCTATAGTTCCCCATCTTTTCTCTCCCACCCTTCTTAAATAGTGGTGTTACGTTTGCAATCTTCCAATCAATGGGAACCGTTCCAGAATCCGGAAAATTTTGGAAGATCAAAGACAAGCCATCCACTATCTCAGTAGCCATCTCTTTTAAAACCCTAGGATGTAGGCCATCAGGTCCAGGAGATTTATCAGTTTTAAGACCTGACAATTTACCTAAAACCATTTCTTTACTAATATTAATTCCCCCAAGTTGCTCGCTAACATTGTCTTCTTGGTTCCCCTCTATTTTTGGTAGGTTTTCAGTGTCTTCTAAGGTGAAGACAGTAGCAAAGTACTTGTTTAATGACTCTGCCATGTCTTTGTCCTCTACTATAATTCCCCCCGTCTCTGCCTGTAGCGGACCCACATTTACCTTTGACAGCCTCTTCCTCTTTATATATTTATAAAAACTCTTGCAGTCTGTCTTTATGTTCTTCGCTGGTTTGCCCTCATGTTCCATTTTCTCTCTCTTAATCACTTTTTTGGTTCTCCTTTGTTGATCCCTAAAGTTCTCCCAATCCTCGGGTTTACTACTCATCTTAGCTGTTTTATAGGCTTCTTCCTTTAACTTTATACTTTCCTTAATTGCTCTCGTTAGCCACGGTTGGGCCACCTTTCCCGTGGCATTCTTATTCCTCAAAGGAATACGTGCTCGCTGGGAATTTTGCAGTATCTCCTTAAACGTCTGCCATTGCTGGTCTACTGTCAAATCCTTAAGTCTAATTTCCCAGTTTATTTTAGCTAAATCCTCTCTCATACCAGCAAAGTTCTCTCTACTTAAATTTAAGAACTTTGCTTCAGACTTAACTACTTCTCTCTATAACTTAATGCTAAATTCCATCATATTATGATCACTTTGCCCTCGAGGAGCCTTAATTTCCAGTTTGCTGGAATATAGAGCATTATCACATAATTGAGACGTCTCAAAGTGCTTCACAGAATATACTGTAAAGTGAATTGATTGTATATTTTGTGGGCAAAACACAGCAGCCAATTGTACACAGTAGTGTCTTGTAAAGAGTTGTGGATTGAGTGACCAAATTATTATTATTATTCAAGGGATTATTACCCGCAGAATGTGATGGGACAATCGACTAACAACTGGGTTCATTCTTACTGCTAGGTAAACAGAGGCATGTGAAGTAAGGAAATTTGTTCAAGAGGTATCACCATTAGGTATTTACAAAACATCCAACTTGTGACAATGAAGATCAGTTCACTGTCTGGCACTTGCTTAATCAGTAGCATTGGAAAGAGTCAGAGATTTGCTTCTTGTCGAAATGTTTCCATTCTGCAAACCTGCATGATTCTGAGAGAACATTATACACTTGCTCTGGACTGGGATTGACTGAGCTGGGGATGGAGCAGAAAATCAACAGGCAAAATTCTACAGTGCTTTGCCAGAGTGTCCATTCAGTGCAGGGACAGATGACATACCTTCTGGAACAAGGTGACAAGATTTGAGCTCAGAAGAGAGGTGAACAGACAGTTTGGATTTCATTATTTAACATAGACTGGGAAATATGTGAAATAGATTACCCAGTGAGCCGGTGAAGGTAAATTGCCTCAGTAAATCCTATAGTATGTAAGATTATTTATTATACTATATTTGTTTTTTTCACTTTCGGGATCAACCAGATGCCCATAATATTTGTTTCCGGTCCCATGCATTCCTTTGTTCAATATGCTTCTGCTTGGGTTAACTGACCTATGTTATCATTAGAATTGAATTAGCTTGACTTATCAGTGCAGACAGTTCACCATAAGCAGCATTCCTCAATGTTTACTGTGGTGGAGCTGAGGTCACAGACTCCGATAGAACTGCTACAAGCAGCTCCTGCTGAGTGGAGGTTTCATTGATCCAGAGATCCATTAAACATTCACAGCAAACATAGAAGGAGCTTCCACTGCACTTGGATAATTTCCCCAACTTCCGACCGGCTATGCGAGTGTCCTCGATTTTCACTTGAATGGCAGCTAGAGCAAATTGCGAGCATCCTCATATGACTCTCTATTAGGAAGCACAGTGCTGCAAGCAACAGCTATTATCATTATTAATGCCTCTTTTTAAAAAAATAAATATAACAAAAATGTAGCAGCCCATTGCCAATGTGTGGTAAGACATGGGTTAGCATCATATTTGACATATATTTAAATCATAATTGCAGTAGTAGTAATAATAATAATAATCTTTGCATTTGCTATAGCGCTTTTCACATTTTCTAGACATCTTAAAGCGCTTCACAGAAAATGCTGTAAAGCAAATTGACTGTATATTTTGTGGGCAAAACATGGTCGCCAATTGCACACAGCAGTGTTCCACAAACAGTCGTGGATTGAAGTGCCCAATTTTTTGGGGGGGAAAGAATTATTAACCCCGAAAAAACGATCCGCCAATCGACTAACAACCAGATTACTACTTACTGCGAGGTAACCAGAGGTGTGTGGAGTAAGGAAACTTGCCAAACATTTTATCCTGCAGGGAATCAAACCCAGGTCTCTCGCTTGCAAGGTAACTGCTATAACTATGGAGCTACAGGACTTCCATAGTACCAAAGAAATGAGTCAAGGGTAAGCAAGATAAAATGTATGCAACTCACTCTCCTACCCTTTTGTTAAAAAAAACCTCAACAACGTTTTGCCCTTCTTGTGTCTCCTGGAGGACACTCATGTTTTCCCTTTTACTCTGGCAGAGTGCCAAGTGTCCAATATTCATACGTGAACCTTGATTAGAGGAGAAATCACAAGCAAGCCTGATCCTGTTTCCCCTTGATGTCTGTCCAAAAACATGTGTCCAACAGTAATTTCCAGATACTGATGACGAGTGGTAAATGTACAACAACAACAACAACAAGATTCCATTTATAGAGCGCCTTTCACGTCGGGAGGACGTCCCAAGGCGCTGGACAGTTGGGTCAGGACCCGAGCAGGGGGGAAATGGTCAGGGTGAGGGGAGCGAGGAGGGGGTAGAGAGTCGAGAGGGGAGCTGAAGACACGGTCAAAGAGAAAGGTCTTGAGACCGGCCTTGAAGGAGGAAAGGGAAGAGGCGGCGAAGGCACTGGGGATAGAGTTCCAGAGCCTCGGGATTGAGAGGCTGAAGGCCCGGCCACCGATGGTAGGGGGGTTGGGGCGGGGGATGTGGAGCAGACCGGAGCCAGAGGAACGGAGGGTACGGGCAGGTAGGTAGGGGGATAGTAGTTTGGAGAGGTAGGAGGGAGCAACGCCGTGAATGGCCTTGTAGGTGAGGATGAGGATCTTGAAATCAATCGTCTGGGGGATGGGGAGCCAGTGGAGGGGAGCGAGGGTAGGAGTGAGGTGGTCCTGAAGCCTGGTGCGGGACAGTACACGAGCTGCAGAGTTCTGAATGACCTGCAGCTTGTGGAGGGAGGTGCCGGGAAGGCCGGTGAGGAGAGAGTTCCCATAGTCCAGCCTTGAGGTGATAAAGGCGTAGACCAGAGTTTCAGCAGCGTGAGGGGTGAGGTAGTGCCGTAGTCTGGTGACATTCCGGAGGTGATGGAAGGCGGTGCCAGTTGTGACGCAGATATGAGGGAGAAAGGACAGCTCAGGGTCGAACAGAAATGTAGCTGACATTTCCATATCTAACCCAAACTGCTGAAGCCAATTGTAGCACTTCTACTGCCAATTCATGTGTAACTCTCTATTACAGTAGAAACTGGGAACTTCTTGGTTGGTATGTTTCAATAACTCGCTGAATAGCTTCACTGAGCCAAGGGAGCGGTCTTATACTACCAATTTATACAACCACAATTAACCAAGTAGGAATACACCTCTTGAGCTTCTTCAGAGTAATGTATAGAGTGACCCAAACACAAGATTATTTTTATAAAACAAACAGGGCTTTTGTTGTTCAGAGATACAGATAAACGTAAATAAAACTACCATTGTACACAAGGGCCTTCTATCCACTAAGCAACATAACTAACCTCATCGCAGCCCACAGGCAGTGAGGAAATTAAAGCAGAATTGAATCATCAGCTATAATGAGAAGTTACTGAGAAGGTTAGAATTGAGACAGCAACTTGATGGAATGATCCAACCTGGACTCATCTTTCAATCAACCTACATCTTCAATTACAATCTCCTTTACTCCCAGGTGTCTGTTGTGTGTCAGGAATGCCCACAATACCACATATATGATAATTGCAGCAGAACAAACTGCAGGCATCAGGTCTTAGCCTGAGATTATTTTGTCTTCAAGTTTAAGATCACACAAAATTGTAGAAAGTTTTTAATTTGAATGTGCTTTGCCTGTGTGAAGCATAGTGCATAAATGTAAGTTATTGCAAATGTAAGACTGAATGGATTGCTCTTTCAAAGAGCCGACTCAGAAACAATGGGTTTAACAGCTTTCTTCTGAGCTGCAAATTTCTATAGTTTAAATCATCCGTTAATCTAATCTAGCCTTAGTTCATAAACATATTTATGTGGACTTATGTTCTAGGATCTAAAATGTGTTATTCAGTTATGGGATTTGTTGCGACTTCCACTTTGCAAAAATCCGATGGCAAATTTCATAATCAGTGTCAAATCCCATGACGGCAAAGTCTGAAAAGAAATACCAGAAGCAGCCCTGGGATCCAGGATTTGATATTTTTAAACCCAAAATTGAAAATCACATCACAAATCCAGTATCTGAATATCACAGTTTAGACCCCTGTGTACTAAATGCTTTAATTTTAGTTGAACCAGATACAGGTGTTAAAATACTAAGACTTTCAAGTGGCTGAGGTACTAAAATGACAAGTTGACACACAGCCTGTAGTCAGTTCTATAGTCAATGACACAGAAGGCTTGAGATGATGCCATAGAGAGAGAGTTTGAGGCTGAGTGCTTTATCAATGTCACGTCTCCGTGGAACACACTTCAGAGCGTGTTATTCTTTCTAAGTACACAGACTTAACAGTTTCCTACTTTTGCCATTAATCATGGTGACTATTTTATTGTTGTTCATGTTTTGACAGCAACTGTGTCCTGATGGTTATTATGGCACAAGATGCTCCAAGTATCTAACAAGGTGATTTCACAAGCAAAAATATTTATTTCTGTGAGTAATGCAGATAGTAATAGGACAACAGCTTGCATTTATATAATACTTTTAAGTAAAAGAATATCATCAAATAAAAGCATAGCACTTGACAAATGTAACAGTGGACACTGAGCAGGAGAATGAGAGAATTTAACTTAAAGATATGATCAAAGATACATTTTTCAGGATCTTGTTTAAAGCAGGGACAGAGGTAATGAGGTAAAGGTATCTTATAAAGTCAGTAAAGATCGCACACAGGGTTTTGGTGAACCAGGTCCTTCCGTTTATTTCACAAAATCCTAGAATGTTACAGCACAGAAATGGGGTAATAAACCACAAACCACCTCCGTTAATCCATTCCTAAATCAGCCTCTCAGACCCACAAAAATGTGGTCACTAAATTAATTGGTGTTTGTGGAACACTGCTGTGTGCAATTGCCGACTGCATTTTGCACACAAAATACACAGTCAATCCACATTACAATATATCGCCTGTCTCCGCAAACACCTCTCTCCGAAAACCGCTGAAACCCTATCCATGCCTTTGTCACCTCTCGGCTGGACTACTCTAACGCCCTCCTCGCCAGTCTCCCATCCACTACCATCCATAAAATCCAAATCATCCAAAACTCTGCCGCCCGCATTCTCACCCGCACCAAACTACGTTCCCCGATCACCGCTGCCTTTCCCAGAGAGGATCGATTTCAAGATCCTCACCCTTGTATTCAAGTCCCTCCACTCCTCTGCACCCCCCTACCTCTCTGACCTCCTCTCTCCTCAAAACAATACCCGTTGCCTTCGATCCTCCGTGTCTGGCCTCCTCCTTGTCCCCCGAGTCCTCCGCTCCACCCTCGGCGGCCGTGCCTTCAGCCACTATGCCCCGAGGCTCTGGAACTCCCTTCCTCACTCCCTTCACCTCACCCGCTCTCTTCCTACTTTCAGGTCTCTTTTGAAGACCTTTCTTTTCGACTGCGCCTTTGGTCACCTTCCGCCCCCTCCCCCTGGCTCGGTCCCGGGATCCGTTACTGTGAAGTGCTCTGAGACGCCATCCGACGTGGAGGCCGCTATATAAATCCAAGTTGTTGTTGTTGTTGTATATTCTGTCAAGTGCTTTGAGACATCTCAACAATGTGATAAGAATCAATGGTTAGAGCACTCGACTCACAAGCAAGAGATCTAGGTTCGATTCCCGGCAGGGCGAAACCTTGGACAAGTTTCCTTTCTCCACACGCTTGATAATAATCTCTCAAGAAAAAATAACAATAATAGATTGATCACTTCAATCCACGACTGTTTGTGTGCAATTGGCTGCTGCATTTTGCCCACAAATATACAGTCAATTCACTTTACAGTATATTCTGTGAAGCGTTTTGGGATGTCTAGAAGACGTGAAAAGTGCTATAGCAAATTATTATCCCCAAAAAACCGATCTGACAATCAACTGGGTTTCTACTAACTACTAGGTAAATAGAGGCATGTGGAGTAAAGAAACCTGCGCAACATTTCGTACTGCTAGGAATAGAATAGGTCTCTTGCTTGCGAGGTGAATGCTCTAACTACTGAGCTACAGGACTCCACAATGTCAGTCTGAACAATAAGTTCAAGTGTCGATGTGTAGTTTGAACTCACCACCTATTGACCCAGAGGTAAGAAAGCCAGCAAATGAAGCTGACTGAGCTGTTATCAAATGTTTGCAGATTTTCAAAATTAGTCAGTCAACTCTGAAACTCCCTGTTCCAACAGGAACCTGTAATGCAATAGCAGCATAAGGTCTGGACTGAATCAGAAACTTGAGTTATTTTTGTTTCCAAAAAAAGTAACTCTATTACCATTTAGAACTTCCATCCAGCAAACAGGTCTCTAGATAAAAACAGCTGTACCAGTGTAAAAGAAAATGGCTAAGTAGCAACCCATTATGGAAAAATCTAAAGTTCATCCATCCTATCCTCCTGTTAAGAAGGAAATGTGTTGGGACAACTCAAAGGGAAAAAATGGAGAGACAGGTAGGACAAGTCAGTAGAACAGTAAATTAAAGCCATACCTTTCATTTCCAATGTCTAGAATCAATGCTAATCTTTATCGCTAATTACAGCCTGTCTAAGGAGTTAAGAAAATTTCAGCTATTTCCCAGCGGATGCATTTGGATAGATGGGAGGGCTAAGTACAATCTGCTTCTTATGGTAACTCCAGCTATTCACTGATTCTATCTCCAGCACCACTATTTGCTTTTACTTGCAGGAACACGGCCTACTAATAAATAACGTCCAGCCTCATTTTTCCCCTGCATCTGTCCACGCAACAAATACTGAAGCCAACAGCAAGGCTATGTGAAATATTTCCATTGCAGGGTACTTAGTGCAAAATGCAAACCCTCAATTTTGTAATAATAATCCTTGCATTTGATGCAGAGCCTGATCACGGTGTCAAGGCGTCTGAAAGTAATTCATAGGATACACTGTAAAATGGCTTGACTGATGTGCAGCGGTGAGTGCTTGAGTTCTTATCTAAACCTTATCTAACCGATTGTCAGAGAGGGCTCAATACCAACTCCAGAGGACTGAAATATCATTTGTGTTGGAAGCACCTACTCCTCTGTTGAAATCAGTTCCCTTTGGGGTTTGCCTGAGAGTTTATGCATCACTTGGCAGTAGTGTTGTGATATCAACGAATCCACTTTCATTTGTATCATAGACTCAGTAGTAATGTGCTCCAAATATACCAAGCCATTTAAAGAAGCACTGGTACCTATCTTGTCATTCAAAATTCCCTCCATGGGAGTCCATTGTTAAAATTAGTTAACACATATGCACTTTCTGAGTGACTACTCTGTAGAAATGCAACCAAGCTCACAGATACACTTGTGGATACTGTAACTTTTGATCAACATGGCAGCTCTGACCTGCAAATGTAGTTCAATGCACATAAATGCTCTCCTTGTATGGGATAGAACTTGCCAAGGGGGAAGCTGAAAAAGATCTAGGGGTGTTAGTTGACTCATCACTCACCATGTCAAAAAGTGTGAAGCAGCAATAAATAAGTCAAACAGAACGCTAGGCTATATTGCCAAATCAGTTGAGTTCAAATCCCCAGCCATCATACTCAAGCTGTACAGTGCCTGTCAAGCTGCATTTGGCTACTACTTACAGGTCTGTGTGCCACAATATAATAGGATTTCCTACACCCTAGAGACAGTGCAGAGGAGAGCAATACAGATAATCTCCAGTGTTAGAGGAATGAGCAAAGATTAAATAAGGCAGGGTTCTTCAGTCTTGGAAAAAGATGTTTCAGAGGATACCTTACAGAGGTACAGCACCCTTTCCACTGCCCTTGTCCCCCTCACCTCCCGAACTGCCTCCTATTCCCGATCCTCACCCTGGTTCACTAGACACCTCTGCTCACTCAAGGGCCAGTGCGGGCTACCAACGCACTTAGCTCAAATCCGGCCTAACTGTCCACCAACATATCTGGCTAGACGCTCTCGCCTCGGCCAAATCATCCTTCTATTCCAAGTTAATCCTGGAGGCGAAGCGCAATCCCAGGCTCCTGTTCTCCACCACCAACCGGCTCCTCCGCCCTCCCTGCCGCGCCTCGCAGATTCTTTCCTTCGACTCCCACTGTGAGGAAATGCCGCGGGTGATGAAGGGATGGCCGTTCGTAGTCAGGATGCATACACAAGGGATGTTCCTAAATAAGTTGAAC